>NW_027125366.1:0-55000 GCF_033026475.1 Channa argus
CATAGGCTGTCTAGGTGGTGTCCAGCAAACGATGTGAATAGAGCAATTTTCTAAAACAGGTTTTTTACCAGCACCTATTGTAAGACATGATCTACCACTTAATTTGGGAGGACTTGGTAACTTGGTCACTTCATGATTTTCACAAAAAGGCAAATCTCTGGGAATATCTTGTACTTATCAGAATGACTATACATTGTACAATTATGCAGATCATATCTGGGTTTTGTTTTCGTGTGTGTGAATGTGTGGGTGCCCGTCACCTGATCTCATTTATGCTTCTGTATGGGTGTCACCTGATCCAGCATCTGTTCTCCCACGCAGTCAGCTTGTTGCTTATTCACAGAGCAGTCTTTTGCCCAGTGGCCCTTCTCACCACACCGTTAACAAGCTTCTGGGTCATGGTGGTGTTGTCTTCTTCCCCGGCCACGTCCGCTTCTTTGTCCGTGGCCACGGGCTGTTATGCTGGACATGGCATTGAACATGGTGTATTGTGCAGAATCAAGCTTATGTTGGCGCCTCTGTTTCTTTTGCTCTTCATTCCACCTCTGTGTTTCTTCTGCGTGTTCTGCATGTTGCAGAATGTCTCTGAGTGGACAGATTTTCCAAGTCAAACAACTCTGCTTCACTGCCTCTGTAATTTCTGGTTTCGTCCTGTTTAGAAATGCATCCTTAAGATGGGCCTCATAGGCACTCACTCGTCCCAGTCCATCTTCTGGTGGAATATGACCACTGTGTATGTCATATGCCTCAGTTAACTGTGCGAGAAATGCTCCCACAGACTCGTTTGGCTCCTGCTGTATTACACTCCTGTCTTGCTTAAGTGGAAACTTTTGCTTGCACACCCTGCACCAGCAGTGTTATACCATTTCTGTATAAAGCATTGTCCTCATGTTGCCAGTCTTGCTGCTTCAGACGAAGTCTGAGATTAGAGTTGGTAAACAAGTGTTTGACCTTGTGAAAATCACATCCCAGCTGTCGTTTCAACAGGTGCTCCCGTTCCTGAAAGGTTGGTTTGTAGTCCTGCACCATGTTCTTGAAGTCCCCTCCCCACTTGTTAGCATTTCTTTTTGGGTGAGTGACTTTCTCCATTGCTTCTTTAATGTCAAATTCTGTCCAGGGGGGGGGAAACAAGTTGGGGGCCATGAACTTCTCCCACCTCAATCATCGGGAAAGTTAGGACATGCATACCATGTTCTTCAAGATTGGGGGGAAAGTTCTGTCCCTTTGATCTGGTGTGCATGGAGTGTCCTTTTACACCTACAGGGCTGGGCTCCAGGAGTGATGACTCAGAGGTTTTGCCCCTTTGTGCTCTTTGTGTGGCTGCTGCATTTTCTGATGGGGGAGGGCAGGCTCAGATTTTCCCCTGCTGTGCTGCCTGGCTCTGGTATGGTGGGGGAGGCAGTGGAGGAGCAGAGTCCAGATGTGGATCCACCTTGTGAAACTCAGACAATACAGGATACAGAGGTTCAGTGTCAGAACAATCTTTTGGTCTATAAACTACATTTTCTGGTTCTTTCTGTTTTGGCCTTTCATGTTCAATTGTATTCTGTCTTCTAAACATTCTACTCTTCTACTGGACAAGGACTTGTGATGCTCTGCGCTCTCCCTTTCTTTCTTTCTTTTCCAGTTTATCTTTTAACTGGGCTAACTGTCTGCTTCTCAAACTACCCTCTTTAGGAAACCCTAATTCCCACCATTCAGTCAATTGGTTACAACTAGCCTTATACTTTTTTGACATTTCTTCACATAATGGTGACTGTGCCCAGGCCAGGCACTTATTTCTATTCTAGTACCCAGTACTAAACCCATTCCTCTAGTTGCCTTTCCTCGTGCGACTCAGAATCTACTGCGCTGCATACAACAGTAGTCAATAGCACAGCGGTTCAACTAAGGCCACGTCTTGTCAACTACCCAACCAGTAGTGAGTTTTATAGAGCTCTCTTACCTAGTTCTGGTCTGCTCACGTTTCTCCGTTGATGTTTCACCGCCGTATTACGGTCCGTATTGCTCCTGGATTGGATCGGCAGGTGGGACCACACATCCAATCCCACTTCTGACACCAATTCTGTCATGGCAAAAACTGTAGGCAAGTTAGGAGGCAAAAGGCGTGAATGATAATGGTGAATTTATTCAGCAAAATGGAGAAACATGCAGAGCAGAACAGATCTAGACTCATTAGTGGGTCAATCTGATTGACCAAGATGTGTAGGTTGTTCAGCCTTTTATACATTTAACTCAACAGCTGGGTGCACACAAAGAACAAAGGGATAAGTAAATGCAAATCAACCTTCATACAATGTGGTCAGGAGTCTTAATTAGCAAGTTCATGTCACATATCTTTTAAGTCCTTGAGATTGATCATTTGTGCTGGTTACCGTGGGCTCCCTTCTGGGAATCAAATGTTTTCTTAGTCCTTGAGATTGATCATTTGTGCTGGTTCCTGTGGGCTCCTTTCTGGGAAGCATATGTTTTCTTTGTGTGGCCAGAGACATGATCTCTTGCTGGGTCTGCCAGAAGTGTGAAAACAGTGAAACAGTGTTACATATTTTGAAATTTCCCTCACAAACTTCACCCCTTCAATTTCCAGCTTCAGACTCATGACTCATCTGATACTCTAATCACCTCTAGAACATTCCTCACCAACTCCTCTTTCAGGATAACTCCTACTCCATTTCTCCTCCTATCTGACCCATGGTAGAACAACTTGAACCCTGCTCCTAAGCTTCTAGCCTTGCTACCTTTCCACCTGGTCTCCTGGACACACAGTATGTCCACCTTCCTTCTCTACATCATGTCAATCAACTCTCTAGCCTTCCCTGTCATAGTATCAACATTCAATTCAATTCAACTTTAATTCAATTCAACTTTGTGGGCGACTGTGGCGCAGGAAGGTAGAGCGGGTGTCCACCAATCTCACAATTGTTGGTTCAATCCCCGGCTCATCCGGCCACATGTCGAAGTGTCCTTGAGCAAGACCCTGAACCCCAACTTAGTTGCTCCCGGTGAGTGTTGGCCAGCTGCATAGCAACTCCCCCATCAGTGTATGAGTGTATGAGTGTGTCACAACAAAGTCAACTCAGGGCACAAAACAGAATAAAGTCAAGATTATAAAGATGTATAGAGAGAACCCAACAATTCCCCCTGGAGCAAGCCATAGGCAACAGTGGAGAGGGAAAAACTCCCTTTAACGGAAGAAACCTCCAGCAGAACCAGGCTCCGGGTGGACGGCCATCTGCCTTGAATCAGAATCAGAATCAGAACTTTATTGCCAGGCATGTTTACACATACTAGGAATTTGTTTTGATGACAAAGCTTCACAGTGCAACAGAATGACAGTGACAATACAAGAACAAATAATAAGAATAAAAGAATAATATACAATATAAAGATAAATGTAAAAAGCTAAACAAAAAGTAAAATTGACAAATGTGAATACAGTAGTTATGTGTGCAACTTGAAAAGTAAATGAGTATGAGTTTTAATTAGATTATGTGATATAGTGTTATGTGTTCTGTGATGGTCAAGTGTTCATGAGGGTGATTGCCTGAGGGAAGAAACTGTTCCTGTGTCTGGTCGTTCTGGTACTCAGGGCTCTGTAGCGTCGACCAGAAGGCAACAGTTCAAACAGGGAGTGTGCTGGATGTGAGTGGTCCAGAGTGATCTTCTTTGCCCTTTTCCTCACTCTGGATAAGTACAGTTCTTGGAGACTGGGGAGGGCTATACCAATGATTCGCTCAGCAGTCCGGACTACCCTCCGTAGTCTTCTGAGATCAGGCTGGGTAGCTGAGCTGAACCAGACAGATATAGCAGTGCAGAGGATGGATTCTATGATTGCAGAGTAAAACTGATTCAGCAGCTCCTGTGGAAGGTTGAACTTCTTCAGCTGGCGAAGAAGGTACAACCTCTGCTGGGCCTTTTTCACAATGGAGTCAATGTGAATGTCCCACTTCAGGTCCTGGGAGATTGTGGTGCCCAGGAACCTGAATGACTCCACTGCAGTCACAGTGCTGTCCATGATGGTGAGTGGGGGGAGAGCAGCGGGGGTTCTCCTGAAGTCTACGATCATCTCCACTGTCTTGAGCGTGTTGAGCTCCAGGTTGTTAAGGCCGCACCAGACGGCCAGCTGTTCCACCTCCAGTCTGTAAGCCGACTCGTCACCGTCCTGGATGAGGCCGATCAGTGTGGTGTTGTCCGCAAACTTCAGGAGCTTGACAGAGGGGTGTTTAGAGGTGCAGTCGTTGGTGTACAGGGAGAAGAGCAGTGGGGAGAGAACACAGCCCTGAGGGGCGCCGGTGCTGATGGTGCGAGTGCTGGATGAGAGTTTACCCAGCCTCACTAGCTGCTGTTTGTCTGTCAGGAAGCTGGTGATCCACTGACAGACAGAGGAGGGCACGGAGAGCTGAGTAAGTTTGAGCTGGAGGAGTGATGGGATAATGGTGTTAAAAGCAGAGCTGAAGTCCACAAACAGGATCCTCACATAAGTCCCTGGTCTGTCCAGATGCTGTAGAACATAATGCAGTCCCATGTTCACCGCATCGGTCACAGACCGGTTTGCTCGGTAAGCAAACTGCAAGGGGTCCAGTAAGGGTCCAGAGATGTCCTTCAGATAAGCCAAAACCAGTCTTTCAAATGACTTCATGACCACAGACGTCAGAGCGTCCAGTGATTTTGGGTTTCTTTGGGGCTGGAAAAATGGTGGAGCGTTTAAAGCAAGCTGGGACTTCACACAGCTCCATTGATCTATTGAAAATCTGTGTGAAGATGAGGGCCAGCTGTTCAGAACAGGTTTTCAGACAGGCTGATGACACGCCGTCTGGGCCTGGTGCTTTACTTCTTTTGTTCTTTCTGAAGACCTGACGCACAGCATCTTCACTGAACTGAATTTCAGGTGTGGGGGGGACGGGGGTTACCGGAGGTGTGAATGGTGATCTTTCAAACCTGCAGTAGAACTCGTTCAGATCGTCTGCCAGTCGTTGATTCTCCACAGAGCTGGGGGATGGTGTCTTGTAGTTGGTGATGGCTTTCACACCTCTCCAGACGGAGGATGAGTCGTTAGAGGAGAACTGTTTCCGAAGTTTATCAGAATAATTCCTTTTCGCTACTCTGATCTCCTTTTCCAGTGTGTATTTGGCCTGTTTGTACAAGACCCTGTCCCCATTTCTGCGAGCATCTTCTTTGGCCTGACGGAGCTGGCTGAGTTTTGCAGTGAACCATGGCTTATTGTTGTTTAATGTTAAATAAGTCTTTGTTGGAATGCACATATCCTCACAGAAACTGATGTATGAAGTTACAGTCTCAGTGAGCTCATCCAGATCGTTGGCAGCAGCTTCAAAAACACTCCAATCAGTGCATTCGAAGCAGGCTTGTAGTTCCTGCTCTGTTTCTGTAGTCCATCTCTTTACAGTCTTTGCTACGGGTTTAGCTGATTTTAGTTTCTGCCTGTAGGTATGAGATGAACTAAGCAGTGATCAGAGAGCCCCAAAGCTGCCTGTGGGACAGAGTGATATGCATCTTTTATTGCAGTGTAACAGTGATCCAATGTGTTACTGTCTCTGGTGGGACATGTGACATGCTGTCTGTATTTTGGCAGTTCACATGAGAGAATTGCTTTATTAAAGTCCCCGAGAATGATTAAAACAGAGTCCGGGTGTTGTTGCTCACTCTCTGTGATCATATCAGCGAGTAACTGTAAAGCAGAGCTCACGTGCGCTTGCGGAGGGATATAAAAACTGACTAGAATGAACAAGCAGAAATTCCCGGGTGAATAGAGCGGCTTACAGTTAATGAAGAGTGTTTCAAGATCGGAATAGCACATCTTCTTTAACACAGTCAAATCTGAACACCACCTGTCGTTAATGTAGAAGCACGTCCCACCGCTGCGAATCTGGTAAAAGATTTTGTGGTGTGTGCTGCCTGATGATCAGCAGTTCGTCCTTGGTAAAACTGATCATGTTAGAGTAGCAAAAAACAGGAAAAACTAACAAAAACGGTACAAACACTGGAGAGCTAAGCACCGTGGCTGCCATTCGCGGGGCCATCTTGACCGGTTGGGGTGAGTGGAAAGGGGAGAGAGAAAAGAACAGAGCAACAAAAAGCAACAACAAAATATCGGGCAGATTGGTAGAACCAGTAGCTGCACGCTGGAAGACACACAGCTTCAAAGCTGGGGACACCTGCAGAAAGGGACAGAGAGAGGGGGACAGAGAAGGACAAAGACAACTACGGGAGAAAACACACAGAGTTAATGACATACAGTGGTGAAAATTGCGGGGTGAGAGGAGAGGAGAGATGGTCAAGAGGAGGAAAGGAGCTCAGTGCATTGGGGGGTGGGTCCCCCAGCAGTCTAAGCCTATGGCAGCATAACTATAACTAACTATATGCTTTATTAAAGAGGAAGGTTTTAAGCCTAGACTTAAAAGTAGAGAGGGTGTCTGCTTCCCGAATCTGAACTGGGAGCTGGTTCCACAAGAGAGGAGCTTGATAGCTAAAGGCTCTACCTCCCATTCTACCTTTGGAAATTCTGGTAACCACAAGTAAGCCTGCATTCTGAGAGCGAAGTGGTCTACTGGGATGATATGGTGCTATGTGGTCTTTTATATATGATGGAACCTGACCATTCAGAGCTTTATATGTAAGAAGCAGAGTTTTAAATTCTATTCTAAATTTAATGGGAAGCCAATGGAAAGAAGCTAGTGAAGGTGAAATATGATCTCTCTTCCTAGTTCCAGTCAGTACTCTTGCTGCAGCATTTTGGATTAATTGCAGGCTCTTTAGGGAGTTACTGGGGCATCCTGAAAGTAGGGAATTACAGTAGTCCAACCTAGAAGTAACAAACGCATGGACCAGTTTTTCGGCATCACTTTGAGACAGGATGCTCCTAATTTTGGCAATGTTCCGTAGGTGGAAGAAGGCTGTTCTAGAGATTTGTTTTATATGGGAGTTAAAGGGCAGATCCTGATCAAAAATAACTCCAAGGTTCATTGCAGTAGTACTGGAGGCCAGATTATGCCATCTAGAGTAACATTATGGTTGGACATCATATCTCTGATTTTTGTTGGTAATATTTGAATTTTTCTTTTCATAATAAGCATTATGAAAAGAAAAATTCAAATATTACCTGTCATCTTTTTACTTCTATTTTACCTTTTTTTTTCTGCTTCCCTCCCTCATTCTTCATTGATTGATCAGCCTGAGCTCTTTTTCTAACTATTTGAACTTGATGAAAGTCCATCTCTGAGTCAGATTCAGTGAGGTCACCTCCAGAGCTCAACGAGAGCACACCTGCCGGAGCAGGGACAGGGGAGGGCACAGCCTCATTTTGAGGGATGAGCTCAGGCGAGTGGAGTAATAGAGGCCGAGGCAGGTCCCTCTGCGGGAGCCTCACTGCCCCAAACTCACTCTCAAGCACTGTCTCTATCTCCTCAACTACATGATCCATACTTGAACCGAGGAAGCCACTTTGCCCCTCTTTATGCTATGGCTATGGCATGCTTCGCACCTGTGCATTATAGAATCACACTCACGAGCATAATGTCCCTGTTTATCACATTTAAAACAGGTGAACTCTGGGCAGTCTCTCACTACATGTCTAGGTTGTAAGCACATTCTGCAAACCTTAACTTGATTATTGTGCACCCCTCTAAAATATTCAGGTCCAGTCACCGTCATGAATTTTGTCGAGTACGAGAGGCATTGCACTTTATCATTAAATTTCACTTTAACAAACCTTGTGCCATCAGCGATGTCCGTTCCGGCCACAATCGCCTTTTAATGGGAGACACTGCTTTCACTCCCCACACATCCAGCTTCTCCAGGATTTCCTCGTCCGATATATAAGCAGGCTGTCAGGATCTAAAGTGAACTTCCTGTTCCTGGACCTTTATTTTTTGGCCCCTTCTCCCTACTTCCTGTGCCTTGGTTCTTTTCCCGAGCTTTGGCTTCGTTTGTCCCTTATGGTTTGCACCTGTTCCCTCCTCTATTTTAAGTTTAGTCTTCCCCTCACTCCCCTGCCAGATTGTTGTTGTTACTGTTGTCATTGCTGTCATTATTACCCTCACCAACCCCACAGTAGACTCTGGACTCTAGGTAAAGCTGAATGCGTGTTTCATGGACTCTTGTATTCTGGACTCTTGTTTCTTTTTGGACCATTACCACAGCCCGTCCAATTTTAAAACCATCCAACAACCTTTTTTTCCCGGCTTCATTCTTAACAGTCACTTCATATTTATTTATCTCGGTCTCCCAGAAGGCAATTAGACCTCAGAAGATGTCGCGCATTGCTCTCATCACTTCCAACGTTTTCAGCCTCTCTTCTCCCAAAACCTCCGCCATCACCGTCAGATTCTTTACATATTTATTCGTGTGGCCTCTCTTTTCCTCTCCTCTCTGCTCCGTCTCGTTCCTTGGTTGTCTCTCCGTCTCCGCCGTCATCAACTTCGCCGCCGCTCCTCTCACATCCATATGCGCATCGTATTTCTCCACCATTTTATTCCTCAAACTTCTCTACGCACTCTGTAGTGTCTCTGCTTTTTCCAGCACCAGCATTGGGAGCTTTAAAACTCTGCATGATGCAGACATTTCTCCCCTCGCAAGCCATAATGTCCGGCGCGCTCATGCTGGTGGAAAAGCTCATACACAAGCTGCGCTGCTGAGCAGGCCGCCTTGATATTTAGACAAAAAATTAAACAAAGACGAAAAACACCCCCGAGCGGAATCAATCAGCCTGGGGGGTTTATAAAGCAATAAATGCAAACTCAACTCAACTCAATCACTGCACTAGGTAGGCAAATAAATTAACACAAAAACGAAAAATGCACACCAAACGGGCGGCAGCTCACAAACACGTCTGTTCTTGCAGCACACTTGTGTGCGCTCTCCTAAAGTCAACAACAATCTCCACATTCAGAGAGAGATTGTTGTCACTGCACCACCCGGCCAGGCATCTCACCTCGCTCCTGTAGTTTGTCTCATCCTTGTTGCTAATGAGACTCACCACAGTCGTGTCATCTGCAAACTTGATAAAGAGGTTGGAGTTGTGTGACGGTGTGCAGCCGTGGGTCAACAGAGTGAAGAGAAGGGGGCTCAGCACACATTCTTTGGGGGGACCCAGTGTTCAGTGTGATTGTGCTGGATGTGTTACTGCTGACCCGAACTGCCTGAGGTCTTCCAGTTAGAAAGTCCAACAGCAAGTTGCACAACGAAGTGTTGAGCCCCAGCTGGACCAGTTTGTGACCAGATTGCTCTCGATGGTGCCTCTGTAGAAGGTGTACATGATGGGGGAGCAAGGCTCTGGCTCTTCTCAGTTTGTGGAGGAAGTAGAGACGCTGCTGTGATTTCTTGGCCAGTGCTGCAGTGTCGTCGGTCCAGGAGAGGTCCTCTGTGATGTGCACACCGAGGAACTTGGTGCTGCTCATCCTCTCCTTGGTGCTGGATGTGTTACTGCTGACCCGTACTTCATGAGGTCTTGCAGTCAGAAAGTCCAACTGGACTTTGCACAGTGAAATGTTGAGCCCCAGCTGGACCAGTTTGTGAATGAGCTGTTGAGGGATGATAGTGTTGAATGCTGAACTGAAATCTATAAACATCATTCGGTATGACACTTTTTTTCTAGAAGTGTGAGCGGGGGAGGGCAGACTTGATATGGTGCATGACTAGCCGTTCAAAGCACTTCATGATAATAGGAGTAAGTGCAACTGGATGGTAGTCATTGAAGCAGGATGGAGATGGCTTGTTGGGGACTGGAAAGATGATGGTAGCCAATGATGATGTGGGGACAACAGCCTGACTTAGTGACATGTTGAAAATGTCTGTGAAGACATTGGTGAGTTCTGCTGCACAGTCTCTCAGTATACGCCTAGGAATGTTGTCAGGACCTGGAGCTTTGTGTGCATTGATCATGCTGAAGGATCTCCTCACACTGTCTGGGGTCAGCGTCATCATCTGTTCGCCGGGAGGAGGTGGAGTGTTCTGTGCAGTGGAGCTGTTTTGTTTCTCAAAGCGAGCAAAGAAGGCGTTCACATCGTTCAGCAGAGAGATGTTGCTGTCACAGGTCTGCGGTGGGGGCTTGTAGTCGTAATGGTCTGTATCCCCCGTCACAGGCGCTGAGTGTCTCTGCTGTCGCTGAATTTATGGGCTATATTCCTAGAGTACTGTCTCGTAGCCTCTCTGATGGTGCGGGACAGGTTGGCCCTGGCTGTTCTCAGGCCCACCTAATCTACAGCTCTGAAGGCAGTGTTCCGCGTCTTTAGGAGTCTGTAGACCTCCCCTGTGATCCACAGCTTCTGGTTGTCCCTGACAGTGATGGTCTTTGTGACTGTTACATCATCAATACACTTGTTGATGTAGGCAGTGACAGTCTCTGAGTACTCTTGGAGGTCTGTGGTTATTGTATGTGGCAGCCTGCTTAAGCATATTCCAGTCAGTTGTGTCAAAACAGTCCTGAAGTGCTTCTGATGACCCCTCCGGCTATGACTTGTATTTGTTTTTGAACTGGTTTGGCGACTTTAACGAGCGGTCTGTATGCAGGCATTAGCATGACAGTGATGTGGTCCGGGGCACCGAGGTGGGGGAGGGGAAGGGCTTTGTAAGCTCCTCTCTGTTTGGTGTAAACAAAGTCTAAAATGTTATTACCTTGTGTTGGAAAGTTAATGTGTTGGTGTATTTTTCGAAACACACTCTTTAGGTCTGCATGGTTGAAATCCCCAGCTATGGTGAGAAAAGCATCAGGGTGGGCTGTCTGCTGCTCACTGATGTACTGGTACAGTTCATTTTGAGCATCGTTCCTGTTGTTGTTGTTCGGAGGAATGTAAACAGAAACTACCAGTATGGCAGTATATTCCCTCCGCAGATAGAATGGCCGGCATAATCATAAACTCCACCAGGGGTAAGCAGTGTTTGCAGATCACAACAGCATTGCGGCACCACGCATCATTGATGTAAACACAAAGCCCACAGTTGTGGGTTTTTCCTCCAGTGACAAGAGCTCTGTCCACTCGATAGCATGTCAGCTGATTGAGCTGAATAGAGCCATCTGGAACTCTGTTGCTAAGCCATGTTTCCGTGAACACAAAAACACAGCAGTCTCTTACAGTCCTCTTAGTGAATGTAGTAATCGGATGTAGTCCAGTTTATTGTCAAAGAGCGTACGTTAGCCAATAAGATGGCGGCGATGGCTGGCTTGTGTGGGTTAGACTAGCCCAGATACCTCTGCGCTTACCCATCTTCTGCTTCCTCTGATGCCGTTTGTGGCACCTCCGCTGTGGGCAAGATGCAGTAGTGGGGTTGGTGATGGTGTAGGCCTTCGGAGCAGACAGAGTTACCGCAGCTCTTCCATGTGTGCGGAGTTTAACTCTAAAAATGTTGTTCTACCGACATCCAACAGAAACTCACGGCTGTATGCGCATTTGAAGACAAGTTGACGCAATGAAAACATACAAAAACACTGCGACTCACAAGACAAAAAACACGAAAACACCATTCTGACGGGAGCGAGAGAAGCCACTGCGTGTGGACGCGCCGCCATCTTGGTAGAAGAACCATTGTTAGGATTTTTGATATAGCTTTGATGTTTCTGAGACAAGGGATTCAAAACATAGTCAGTATATTCTGCAATTCTACTCGCTCCCACAGTCCGAAACAATTGGCTGACCGGGAGGAATTTCATGTGGCACGGTACACGTGCTCAGATCCTTATAGGTTTAATGGAGCAAATAAAATTTGTGTGGACGAGGAGGATTTTGACCAATTAGATAACTCCTCTGTATGGCCGAGATATATCCTTGTCTCCACATTTCCTCTACAATCTTGCCAATTTCCCCCCGAGTGTCCTCCTCTAGAAGACAATAGTGTGCAGAATTATTTAGCTGTCTATTCGCCTGCATACGGTATTGCTATCAATCTAATATGACTGTTTGATCCCCTATCTGCAGGTTTTATAACTATATCCTTTTTTTCCTAATGTCATCCAAAGCTTTTCTCTCACCATCATATAAATTATTCTTCAAATTATGTTTGTTTGGAATTATACTCAGTCCTTGCTGGTCCTGACGGATCAATTTTTGGATTTGTGCATTGACTCTGCTCTGATTAGGCTCACATCCTGAGATATCCACTCACATTTCATGTTTAAAATCTTGAATATGGTTAAAATAATGCAACAATTTAAGGCGTCTGATACTCATACAGGTCTTTTTTAAGGCAGTTTTTAACCTCACGTGCTGGTGTTGGAACAAAAAGAGTCCCCTTTCCAACAGGAATTGTTCCATCTTGGTCAAATAGTAAGTCACTCTTACTTCCTCCGTGTGTCTTATGTTCAGTTTTCCCTCTCCCTCCTTTAGTGATAATGGTATATGTAACAAGTGTAAGGTTTTTGGAGCTTTGGAGGTGAGGCATACATAATCCAGCTAGCCCGGCCCCGGTAGCTGGTGTGGGCCAACCTACTGTAGCCCCTGTTAGCTGTCCCCCGGCAGTTCCCGAGCAGCTGGGAAGCCAGTCCGGCTGGTTGACGGTTCATAAAAGATCTAATGCTAAACAGATGCCTTAGGTTCACCACCAGTCGGTTCATGTTTCCAATCGATTTTCCCCACTCAGCGACACACACGCTGAGAAACCAACTCTGGTAATTGGCTCTATAATCAGAAACACAAAGTTAAAGACATAGTCAATCATATTTGAAACTCCTGCCTAAAGATAAACATAAATACAGTGAGATTATTATTCACACAGGATTTTATGAGACCCGATTACGCAAATCGACTTTGCAACAAAATTACTTTGTTGTGAATTGGCACTATATAAATAAAGTTGAATTGAATTGAATTGAAATCGGAGGTCACTAAAATGAATGTTGAATTGCTGTGTAACTTTGCCAAAACAATGTCGGACTCCGTAGTTTTCTCTGGACTCCTGCCAAATCGGAATAGTGACTACATGTACAGCCGCATGTCGTCATTCAACTGCTGGCTGTCAAGGTGGTGTCCAGCAAACGATGTGGGCTACATAGAATTGGAAACGATTTTGGGGAAAACTTAGGCTAATTAGGAGAGATGGCATCCATCCTACTTTAGATGGTGCAGCTTTTTTATCAAGAAATATGGCTCGTTTTATTAGACAACCAAAAGAATGCCAATCCAGAGTTGAGCCTAGGATCCAGAGATCCAGTCCTGCACACCTCTCTGCATTATCCTTACAACTGTCAACCCCCCACAACTCCCATGTACCTTTAGAGACCGTGTCTGTTCCCCGACCAACTAAATTACATAAACAAAACACGACAACAAGAGGAGTTAATCATGGTAACCTAATAAAAGTTAAGACTACTGCTCTTAGAGAACAAAACCCGAAATCTATTAAATGTGGATTATTAAATATCAGATCTCTCTCTTCTAAATTTCTGTTAGTAAATGACTTAATAAGGGATCATCAATTTGAATTATTTTGTCTTACTGAAACTTGGTTACAGCAGGAAGAATATGTCAGTCTAAATGAGTAAACCCCCCCAAGTCATACTATTATCATGTTCCTAGAAGCTCAGGCCGAGGTGGAGGAGTAGCACCAATCTTTCACTCAAGATTACCAATTTACCCTACACCTAGACATAGTTATAACTCCTTTGGCGACTGTGACGCAGGAAGGTGGAGTGGTTGTCCACCAATCTCATAGTTGGTTCAATCCCCGGCTCCCCCAGTCACACGTTGAAGTGTCCTTCAAAGAACAAGTCCACGCATTTGTTTCTTCTGGGTTGGACTACTGTAATTTCCTACTTTCAGGATGCCCCAGTAACTCCCTAAAGAGCCTGCATTTAATCCAAAATGCTGCACAAAGAACGCTGACTGGAATTAGCAAGAGATCATATTTCACTTTCACTAGCTTCTCTCAACTGGCTTCCTGTTAAAATTAGAATAGAATTTAAAACACTGCTTCTTACATACAATGCTCTGAACTGCCAGCTCCATCATATATAGAAGAACTCATAGCACCATACCATCCTAGTAGACCACTTACATCTCAGAATGCAGCCCTATTTGTGGTTTCCAGAATTTCCAAAGGTAGAATGGGAGGCAGAGCATTTAGCTATCAAGCTCCTCTCTTATGGAACCAGCATCCCAGTTCAGATTCAGGAAGCAGACACCCTCTCTACTTTTAACTCTAGGCTCAAAACCTTCCTCTTTGATAAATTCTGTAAAGGGCCTTGAGATGAGGGTTAGGGTTAGGGTTGACACAATTGTTTTGTGATTTGCTGAAGATAATTTTCTTTCAACATTCTATGGATTTCGTTTAGACATCTTTGTTTAAAGCTCATTGTCGTGGCAAAAACGGTAAGGCAAGTTAGGAGGCAAAAAGGCAACTTACAAGTGAATGATAACGGTGAATTTAATCAGCAAAATAGAGAAACATGCAGAGCAGAACAGAGCTACACTCTAGAGCGGGCCAATCTGATTGACCAAGATGTGTAGGTTGTTCAGCCTTTTATACATACAACTCAACAGCTGGGTTTACACAAAGAACAAAGGGATGAGTCAATGCAAATCAACCTTCATACAATGTGGTCAGGAGTCTTAATTAACAAGTTCATGTTACTTTCTCCTTTTGTCTTCATTGTCTTTTAAGTCCTTGAGATTGATGATTTGTGCTGGTTCCCGTGGGCCCCCTTCTGGGAAGCAAATGTTCAGGTGTAGGTAGTTTTATAGTTGATATCTACCTAACATACTTCTTTGCGTGGCCAGAGACATGATGTCTTGCTGGGGAGCAAACGGTGAGGAGGCACTGGTGTAAACAGGTTTGATAGTGGGTCTGTGAGAAGTGTGAAAACAGTGAAACAGTGTTACTTAGATCTTGAAATTTCCCTCACACATCCCCCCTTTTATCATTTTACGATAATTACATGATCAGGATTTATTAAGGCTGAGCAACAGTAGGGACAGTTCATCAGAAATGTTAATTCACAAACATTTTCAAAACATTCCATCATTATGTTCCCAGATTGTGGCCAAATCAATTTAACTCAATGCTATCAGTTTTATTATATGGAGGTTCCCAGTTGGGGATGTGAAAGGACTCAAGGGGAGCACTGTCTCTAAGTAAAGGCATATTTTGTATAGTCATTTGGTGTAAGATGGAATGGTCTATTGCACGCATTATTAGTCCACGTGCACATGGAATAAGGCAACACCCACACAGGGTTAGGGCAGTAATGCCTATAACAACACCTGCAAAAAGTGACAGGATGAAGGCCTTCCATTTTCCAAACACGACGTCAAACCAGCCCCAGGGGCTGGTGTCATCATGGCCAGATTTCTCCATCGTTGGGCACCAAATGTCGCCTTTGTCACCTTCCTGTATTCACCCTTCTTGACGTTTGTTGGAGCTTGAAGTGCGGGCTAAGCCCAATCGGCGCTTCTCCCCCCTCACCGGGGTGAACAATTCAGGGGACAAATTTGACTGTCTGTACCTTGCTGGTCGTTTTCCATGGCGGTTGTTTCCTTGTCTAGTCGGTGTTCTTCTGGGTGTAATTCCTTTTCGGATTCAGGTGTGGGGATCTTCTTGCAGTGGCTGGCGTGGACTCACATGGCGCGTCCCTCCACCTTCACAGCTGTACTGGAAGTCAGCAGTACTTGATGTGGTCCTGTGAAACGTCTCTGCCTCCAGTGTTTCCTCCGGTGGTCTTTGATTAGCACGCAGTCACCCGGTTTGAGATTGTGCAGGCTGGTGTCTGCGGGGGTGGACAGGGCTGCTTGCACCTGGGGACAAAAGACTTAGAGAAAGGCAGAAAGTTTTGCACAATAATCCAGCATCATATCTTCATGATGCCCAGTCATCAGACTTTGTTTGATAGGATTAAGCCCTATACTAGGAGGTTTTCCAAGTATAATCTCAAATGGACTTAACCCATGTGTTGTTCTTACTTTCGTACGCATATAGAACAGTACCAATGGTAATGCTGCAACCCATGTCAAACCTGTTTCTTCACAGCATTTTGTTAGTTTTGTCTTGAGGATGCCATTTTGTTGCTCTAATGCACCTGCACTCTGAGGGTGATAAGAACAATGATATTTGAATTCAAATCCAAAATCCAAATCCTTCAACACTTTGTTGGCAAACCCAGGACCATTGTCGCTACTGATCTTTTGTGGAATACCCCAGCGAACAATGATGTCTTTTGTTAGCGCTTTTACCACTGTAGATGCATCCTGTTTGGAAGAAGAAAAAACCTCTACCCACTTGCTAAACATGCAAACCATGGTCAAACAATATCTTTTGTTTTGGCATGGTGACAATTCAATGAAGTCAATCATCCAAATTTCAAAAGGCCCATCAGGTGGGGGGTGACCTTGCAATGGCATTCTAATGGCACCAGAGGGATTGTTTGTGGCACAGATTATACATTTTCTGCAGTATTCAGCTGCATATGTTGAAAAACACATATCAAGTATCAAATTTTATTACTGATATTTGTTTAGGAAACACGATTGCATTTAAGAGTGCTGCAACCAGAGTGTGGTGTGCAATGGGTGTTCCGGCTGATGTCATAAAACCCCTTTGTCTCCAGTAGTGTACCATTGGAAATGACATTATGTTTGGTGACAACAGCAAATACAACAAGGTTTCTACCCGTTTTGACATCTCGGGAAGCAGACCCATCAACAAATAATTCTAAGTCAGCATTCAAGATTGGTGTGTCTATGAGATCAGGTCTGGAAGTACATATGGTTTTCAGCACCTCTGTGCAGTTATGAGGATCTCCATCCTCCACTGTAGGTAGAAGAGTAGCAAGATTCAACACATTACATCTTTTCACAGTGATGTTAGGCATTTCCTGCAATACAGTGTGGTATCTCAACCAACGCTGAATTAACAGATGTGCACTTTTCTGTGTGTGTAATATGTGTGTAACACCGTGCGGAACCATAAGTATCAAATCAGAATAGCCAACCAAATCACGTGACGCCAAAACAGCTTTTTTCTGCTTAAGCAACTGCGTTTAGACAGAGGGGAAGACCTGCTGCTACTGGATCCAGCTTTGATTTAAAAAAAAATTAAGCAACAGGCCGCAGTTTGGCGTAACACAGAGGTCAACAAACCGAGTAAAAGGCATGTTAGGATTAGGCAGACCCAGAGTGGGAGCTGCAGTGAATGCTGCCTTAAGATCAATAAATGCTTCTTTTTCTTCAATAGTCCACTTAATTTATCACGTACTGAAAGTTGTTTACCATGCACCATAGCAGACAGGGAAGCTTCGTGCAAAGAGTAATTTGGGATCCACTGTCTGCAGAATGATGTCATGCCAAGGAAACTTAGGAATATTTTGAATTTTAAGAATTCATTTTGGTGACAGTGTTTTGCCCTCTGGGGTGATCACATGGCCCAGACATGTCACTTTTGCTGCACAAATTGCATTTTTGTAAAACTTATTTTATGGCCATTATCTGCAAGATGTTTTAAAAGGTGCACCGTATCAATTTTGCATGCGTCTTCAGTTTGGCTACAAATCAGCAGATCATCTACATATTGTAAGAGCGCTGAGCCGGCCGGCATATTAAGATCTTTTTTAAACAGGGAATATGGGAGTGCGCACTGAGGAATTGTTACATCAAATTATTACACCTGCTTTTAGCAGAGAATTGAACACAGGCCTTATGCCATCGATGGCTTCCTGCTTTAAAGGATATTGCTTCTGACATTGCTTGTACTCTTATTTTGGATGTACTGTCAGAGGTTCTACATCTCTCATAAGACCTACATCATATTTATGGCCTGCCCAGAGAGATTTTGGAATTTGCTCGAGCTCTGGTGGTAAACTAGTTTCTGTGATGGTATAGGCTGCAGCCTGCGCGGTGTCATGGCCATCAATGAGCTCAACTGTTCAACTATCAGCTTGTACAACTGATAACTGTGGTCGATGTACATCACCCTTCCTACTGTATTCCGTCCTAGGACCTGATGCTGTTGGTTGGAAATCCTCGAGGAGCAGCCAGCTCTGCAACCATGGGCCCAGTTTTTGCCAACTCCAGTCAGAAGGTTTAGCCAATGGGATATGTGGAGTGTCCCCCTTAAAAAGTACTTTCTGTTTAGAGGAGAGTGAGACAGAGGCAACCACAGCAGTCCTTGTCCAATACACATTTCTCAAACACATCACTTCCGATTCACCATTTTCAACATACCACTGACTTTCTCCATTCAACATACCACTGACTTTCATATTAAACATACTATTGACTTTCATATTCACCTTCTGGTCCTACATTTACGTGTGCTGTGCAGTGTAGTGTAGTGACTTATGATGTTGGAATGTTTCTGCGTGTGTGTGTGTGTGTGTGTGCGTCTGTGTGTGTGTGTGTGTGTGTGTGTGTGTGTGTGTGTGTGTGTGTGCAAAATCTGCAAGCTGCTGTGCAACAGGTGTGTTGTCAACAAGTTGCCATTTATATGCATCATATCTGGGTTTTGTCTTTGTGTGTGTGAATGTGTAGATGCGCGTCACCTGATCTGATTTCTGCTCCTGTATGGGTGTCACCTGATCCAGCGTCTGCTCCCCCTACTCTCCCACCCAGTCAGCCAATTTCTGGTTTCGTCCTGTTTAGAAATGCAACCTTAAGATGGTCCTCATAGGCACTCATGGGGTTCCTTCCCAGTCCATCTTCTGGTGGAACATGAACCGTGCGAGAAATGCTCCCACAGACTCGTTTGGCTCCTGCTGTATGGCACTGGTCACACTCATGTCTTGCTTAATTTGGAAACTTTGCTTGCACACCCTGCACCAGTAGTGTTAAAGCGTTCCTGTATAAAGCATTGTCCTCATGTTCCCAGTCTTGCTGCTTCAGATGAAGCCTGAGATTGGAGTTGGTAAACAAGTGTCTGACCTTGTGAAAATCACATCGCAGCTGTCGTTTCAACAGGCGCTCCAGTTCCAGAGAAGTTGATTTGTAGTCCTGCACCATGTTCTTGAAGTCCTCTCCCAACTTCTTAGCATTTCTTTTTGGGTGAGTGACTTTCTCAATTGCTTCTTTAATGTCAAATTCTGTCCAGGAGCGGAAAACAAGTTGGGGGCCATGAACTCCTCCCACCTCAATCATAGGGAAAGTTAGGACATGCATACCATCTCCTATCTGTTCTTCAAGATTGGGGGGAAAGTTCTGTCCTTTTGATCTGGTGTGCATGGAGTGTCCTTTCACACTTCCAGGGCTGGGCTCCAGGAGTGATTCCTCAGAGGTTTTGCCCCTTTGTGCTCCTTCTGTGGCTGCTGCATTTTGTGATGGGGGAGGGCTGGCTTGGATTTCCCCCTGCTGTGCTGCTTGACTCTGGTATGGTGGGGGAGGCAGTGGAGGAGCAGAGACCAGATGTGGATCCACCTTGTGAAACTCAGACAATACAGGATACAGAGGTTCAGTGTCAGAACAATCTTTTGTATTCCATAAACTATATGTTCTAGTTCTATTTGTTTGAGCCTTTCATGTACATTTGTATTCTGTCTTCTAAACATTCTACTCTCCCTCACGTGACATTCATCTTTCCACATGCTAAATACCTTCCAGTCAGGTTGTAACACCTTGTGCTTTTTTTTTTGGACAAGGACTTGTGATGCTCTGTGCTCTCCCTTTCTTTCCTTTCCAGTTTATCTTTTAACTGAGCTAACTGTCTGCTACTCAGACTACCCTCTTTAGGAAAACCCCAATTCCCACCATTCAGTCAATTGATTACAATTACCCTTATACTTTTTACATTTCTATACATAATGGTGACAAATCAGTTGGCATTTCTTTAGTACCCAGTACTAAACCCATTCCTCTAGTTACCGTTCCCTAGCGCTACCTTTCCTCGTGCAACTCAGAGTTTACTGCGCTGCATACAAAAGTAGTCAATAGCACAATGGTTCAACTAAGACAACGTCTTGTCAACTACCCAACCAGTAGTGAGTTTTATAGAGCTCTCTTACCAAGTTCTGCTCTGCTCGTGTTTTTCTCCGTTGCTGTTTCACCGCCGTATTACGGTCCGAATCGCTCCTGGATTGGATTGGCGGGTGGGCTCCTCAGGAGAAGAGCTTCTCAACCATAGGGAAGAATCAACTCTTACTTGTGTACACTGCTACTGTTCATCCATCAGAGTCCAGAGCACACGTCCAATCCCATTTTTCTGACACCAATTCTGTCGTGGCAAAAACTGTAAGGCAAGTTAGGAACTCAACTCAACAGCTGGGTTCATACAAAGAACAAAGGGATGAGTCAATGCAAATCAACCTTCATACAATGTGGTCAGGAGTCTTAATTAACAAGTTCATGTTACTTTGTCCTTTTGTCTTCATTGTCTTTTAAGTCCTTGAGATTGATGATTTGTGCTGGTTCCCGTGGCCCCCCTTCTGGGAAGCAAATGTTCAGGTGTAGGTAGTTTTATGGTTGATATCTAGCACGTCTAACACACGTCTTTGTGGGGCCAGAGACAGGATGTCTTGCTGGGGAGCAAAAGGTGAGGAAGCACTGGCGTAAGCAAGTTTGATACTGGGTCTGCCAGAAGTGTGAAAACTGTGAAACAGTGTTACCTAGACTTTGAAATTTCTCTCACACATCCCCCCCTTTTAAGGCCGACCAACAGTAGGGACAGTTCATCAGAAATGTTAATTCACAAAGATTTTCAAAACATTCCATCATAATGTTCCCAGATTATGCCAAATCAATTTAAGTCAATACTATCAATTTCATTATATTAAGGTTCCCAGTTGGGGATGTGAAAGGACTCAGGGGAAGCATTGTCTCTAAGTAAAGGCATACTTTGAATAGTCATTTGGTGTGAAATGGAATGGTCAATTGCATGCATTATTAGTCCACGTGCACATGGAATAAGGCAACACCCACACAGGGTTAGTGCAATAATGCCTATAACAAAACAGACTGGATGAAGGCCTTCCATTTTCCAAACACAATGTCAAACCAGCCCCAGGGGTTGGTGTCATCATAGCCAGATTTTTCCATCGTTGACGTTTGTTGGAGCTTGAAATGCGGGCTGAGCCCAATCTGCACTTCTCCCCGCTCACCAGAGTGAACAATTCAGGGGACAAATTTTACTGTCTGTACCTTGCTGGTGGTTTTCTTGTCTAGTCGGTGTTCTTCTGGGTGTAGTTCCTTTTCTGATTCAGGTGTGGGGATCTTCTTGCAGTGGCTGGCGTGGACCCACGTGGCGCGTTCCTCCACCTTCACTGCTGTACTGGAAGTCAGCAGTACTTGATGTGGTCCTGTGAAACGTCTCTGCCTCCAGTGTTTCCTCCGGTGGTCTTTGATCAGCACCCAGTCACCTGGTTTGAGATTGTGCAGGCTGGTGTCTGCAGGGGTCCACAGGACTGCTTTCACCTGGGGATGAAGGGCTGAGAGAGAGGCAGAAGGTTTTGCACAATAATCCAGCATCATATCTTCATATGCCCAGTCATCATATTTTGTTTGATAGAATTAAGCCCTATACCAGGAGGTTTTCCAAATATAATCTCAAATGGACTTAACCCATGTGTCGTTCTTACTCTTGTACACATATAGAACAACACCAATGGTAATACTTCAATCCATGTCAAACCTGTTTCGTTACAGCATTTTTTTAGTTTTGTCTTGAGAATGCAATTTTGGCGTTCTATTGCACCTGCACTCTGAGGGTGATAAAAGCAATGATATTTGAATTCAAATCCAAAATAATTTGATAAATCTTTCAACACTGATCTTTTTTGGAATACCCCAGCGAACAATGATGTCTTTTGTTAGGGCTTTTACCACTGTGGATGCATCCTGTTTGGAAGAACGGAAAACCTCTACCCACTTGCTAAACATGCAAACCATGGTGTTTTGGCATGGTGACAATTCAATGAAGTCAACCATCCAATGTTCAAAAGGCCCATCAGGTGGGGGGTGACCTTGCAATAGCATTTTAATGGCACCAGGTGCATTGTTTGTGGCACAGATTATACATTTGCTGCAGTATTCAGCCTGTTGTTGAAAAACCTCTGGTGTACCAGTGAATGTTGATATATGCACACATCCCCCCTTGCAAGCTTGATCTTTGAGCCATGAGCTAATTTTGCATACAAATGGAAATAAGCCTTAGGTAAGCAAGGTTTATCATCTGGGCCAAGCCATACCCCATTTTGTAGTGTTGCACCTGATTTTCTCCATAGTTTTTTCAGATATGCTTGCCAATGACTGGATGGTTGACAGGTCAGCCTGTGGGTTGAGTTCATGTGGGAGAGAAAACTGAGTTAGGTGAAATATTTGTCCCGTCCTGGGTGCTGCTGTTGCTGCGGCATCTGCTGCTGAATTTCCTGTAGAAATGGGATCTGTTTTCTTAGTGTGAGCATCACATTTTATTACTGATATTTGAGTGCTGCAACCAGAGTATGGTGTGCAATGGGTGTTCCGGCTGATGTCATAAAACCCCTTTGTCTCCAGAGACAACCATAGTCATGAACGACACCAAAAGCATAACATGAGTCAGTGTAAATATTGACAGTTTTTTTCTTCAGCCAATTTACAGGCTTCTGTAAGGGCTATCAGCTCAGCTGCCTGAGCAATGTTCACAGCAATGTTAGGCATTTCCATCAATACAGTGTGGTATCTCAACCAACGCTGAGTTGACAGATGTGCAGTTGTCTGTGTGTGTAATATATGTGTAACAGCATGCGGAACCATAAGAATCAAATCAAAAAAGCCAACCAAATGATGTGATGCTAAAACAGCTTTTTCTGCTGCAGCAACTGCTCTCAGACAGAGGGGGAGACCTGCTGCTACTGGATCCAGTTTTGACGAAAAATAAGCAACAGACGCAGTTTACCGCCATGAGGTTTGCATAAGACAGAGGTCATGTAGCTGTCTTTTTGATCAACAAACTGAGTAAAAGGCATGTTAGGATTAGGCATACCCAGAGTGGGAGCTACAGTAAGTGGAGACTTAAGATCACTAAATGCTTTTTCTCCTTCAATAGTCCACTTAATTTTATCAAGTGCTGAAAGTTGTTTACCATGCACCAGAGCAGACAGCGAAGCTTCACGCAAAGAGAAATTTGGGATCCACTGTCTGCAGAATGATGTTATGCCAAGGAAACTCATCATCTGTTTTTTTGTAACAGGCTTAGGAATATTTTGAATTGCAAGAATTCGTTTTTTGCCCTCTGGGGTGATCACATGGCCCAGATATGTCACTTTTTGCTTCACAAATTGCATTTTTGTAAGACTTATTTTATGGCCATTATCTGCAAAATGTTTTAACAGGTGCACCGTATCAACTTTGCATGCGTCTTCAGTTTGACTACAAATCAGCAGATCATCTATGGACTGTAAGAGCGCTGAGCCGGCAACTGAAGATCTTGAAGGTTTTTGTCGAGAGCTTAATGAAAGTAACCTGGACCCTCAGAATAGCCCTGAGGACAACTGGTCCAAGTATAAACCTTCCCTTCAAATGAAAAAGCAAACTAGTACTGGCTGTCATTTTGTACAGGGACAGAGAAGAAGGCATTGGCCAGATCTATTACTGAAAAATAAGTTGAATTTGGTACCAGAGACAAAATGGTTTGTGGATTACTCATTTCTGGCACCCGGGGGCTGCGTTCACTGCCAGCGAATCTTGCACAAAGCGCCACTCAGTTGGTTGACCTTGGTCTCTTATTTGTTTAACAGGGAATATGGGAGTGCGTACTGGGGAATTGTTACATGGAATTATTACACCTGCTTTTAACAGAGAATTGAACACAGGTGTATGAGCCAACCAAGGGGGTTAGTTTAGTTACTTGTTTTATGTAATGTTTGCTGTGTGTGTAATGTAATTGTTTATGTAATGTGTGTTTGTGATGTGTCTATGTACTGATGATGTCTTTAGTGACATCATATGGCTTTGATACTTTGCCTTTGATGATTGCCTTTGTAGATTACCTTTAAGTTTGTTGACCAGTGGTCAAGGAAACAATGCAATGCTAAGGGTTTGTTAAGTAGAGATTCAGTTTTAGCTCAGCTACTGAAGGGTGTAAACGTGACACAGTAACTGGAGCAGAGGAACTGAGTACAAGATAGCAAGAGAGTTCAGCTCAGCTACTGAAGGGTGTAAATGTGAAACAGTAACTGGAGCAGAGGAACTGAGTACAAGATAGCAAGAGAGTTCAGCTCAGCTACTGAAGGGTGCAGACGTGACACAGTAACTGGAGCAGAGGAACTCTGACTACAAGAAAGGTGTGGACTGCAACAAGGTGGAAGAAAAGGGTTCTGTGTGTAGCTGTAGAGGCACACGGTTTCTTACCGAGTTCTACGAGTTCTGCAAGTCCTGTGAGTTCTGTGAGTTCAGACATACTTTGGGAAACTTGTTTGATGAAACAGCTAGTGAGCGTGCTTGTGAGATCACTGTGCTTAAAGTTGTATGTACAATTGATCTGTCATTGGCTAAGTTGAGAAGCAAGTACAATAAATGTTAGATGTTTGTCTAACAACGATCTCTGGAGTGAAATATGTGCTGAAGAGTCAGGAGCTTTAGATTCGAGTAAGATCACCTCTACAACAGGCCTTTATGGTAATGGGATCGGCTGCTCGTGCGGTAAGCGTATTGCGTCACATCCTGTTTCTGCACACTCTTGGGTTTCTACCGAAGGACTGTTTACTGATTAATTGTAGCTGTTATTTTTACTTAAATAAGTGATTTCTTCACACAAGAATTAATACTTAGTCGTAACATACGCTTGTATTACACAAGCACCTGCTTTTGCAAAACATAACCAGCTAAAGTTTACAAATTCCACATTTCACTTATATTAGCTTCGTTAGCTTAGCAGTTATCCATTAGCAATGGCTTCTCTGTCTCCCTCTGTTTCTCCTTCTTTCACTTGCTCGGTGTGTCTTATGTTCAGTTTTTCCTCTGCCTCCTTTAGTGATAATGGTATATGTAATAAGTGTAAGGTTTTTGCAGCTTTGGAGGTGAGGCTCACGGAATTGGAAGCACGGCTCCGCACCATGGAAAACAACTGAGCTAGTCAGGCCCCGGTAGCTGGTGCGGGCCGACCTAGCGTAGCCCCTGCTAGCTGTCCCCCGGCAGTTCCCGAGCAGCTGGGAAGCCAGTCCAGCTGGGTGACGGTTCGTAAGAGATCAAATGCTAAACAGACGCCCGAGGTTCACCACCAGTCGGTTCACGTTTCTAACCGATTTTCCCCACTCAGCGACACACCCGCTGAGAAACCAACTCTGGTAATTGGCAGCTCCATAGTCAGAAACGTGAAGTTAGAGACTCCAGCGGCCGTAGTCAAATGTTTTCCTGGGGCCAGAGCGGGCGACGTTGAATCATATTTGAAACTCCTGGCTAAGGATAAACGTAAATACAGTAATATTATTATTCACGTGGGAGTTAATGACGCCCGATTACGCAAATCGGAGGTCACTAAAATGAATGTTGAATCGTTGTGTAACTTTGCCAAAACAATGTCGGACTCCGTAATTTTCTTTGGCCCCCTGCCAAATCTGACCAGTGACGACATGTACACCCGCATGTCGCCATTCAACCGCTGGCTGTCTAGGTGGTGTCCAGCAAACGATGTGGGCTACATAGACAATTGGAAACGTTTTTGGGGAAAACCTAGGCTGATTAGGAGAGATGGCATCCATCCTACTTTAGATGGTGCAGCTTTCTTATCCAGAAATATGGCTGGTTTTATTAAACAACCAAAAGTATGACAATCCAGAGTTGAGCCTAGGATGCAGAGATCCAGTCCTACACGCCTCTCTGCAGTGTCCTTACAACCGTCACCCCCCCACAACTCCCACATACCTATAGAGACTGTGTCTGTTCCCCGACCTAAATTACATAAAGTAAATATGACAACAAGAGGAGTTAATCATAATAACCTAATAAAAGTTAAGACTACTCCTCTTACAGAACAAAACCCCAAAACTATTAAATGTGGATTATTAAATATCAGATCTCTCTCTTCTAAATGTCTGTTAGTAAATGACTTAATAAGTGATCATCAATTCGATTTATTTTGTCTCACTGAAACTTGGTTGCAGCAGGAAGAATATGTCAGTTTAAATGAGTCAACCCCCCCAAGTCATATTAATTATCATGTTCCTAGAAGCACAGGCCGAGGTGGAGGAGTTGCAGCAATCTTCCATTGTAGCTTATCAATAAACCCTAGACCTGAACGCAGTTATAACTCATTTGAGAGCCTTACTCTTAGCCTTTCACACCCAAACTGGAAAACTCAAAAACCACTATTATTTGTTATCGTGTACCGTCCTCCAGTCCCTTATTCAGAGTTTTTGATTGAATTTTCTGATTTTCTATCTGATTTAGTGCTTAGTACTGTAACGGCCCAGCAAGTGGGTTAGTGTGGGGGCGGATGCAATCTGCCCCGGGGGAATTATGGGTAAATGTGTTCTGAATAGTTCTGTGCTTTAATTGCTTAAATGTTAAATGTTGTTAAATGATTACGTTACAGTTAGTGTTATTAGGTGTGTTCACATGTTTAGGTTTGCCATGTAAAGTGTATGTGTTAGCCGGCACCGTGAGTGAAGGTGATCAGTGTATGAATGGACCTCACGGTGATCGGCTACTTGTGGGTGCGTTCAAAATAAAGCTCAGCTATCTCTGTTGTGAGAGGTAGCTGTAAAAAGGCAAGAGTTGTGTTGTGATTGCTTATGTCAAACAGCTCGAGGCACTTGGGGTCGTGCGGTGTATGGGGCGCAAGTGTTCTCCCTTCCGCCTGCCATTTTGAACTGTTCGTTGACGTTAGCTTGCTAGCACCCAAGCTAGCCGATTAGATTAGCTAAGTCAGTTAGGGTTAGCCTTAGCTTTAGCTTCACCGCCTCCCACAGTTAGCTCCCATAAACTGTGGGTTGCTACATTGGTGTCAGAAGTGGGATTTATCGTCTAGTAGACGCCATAATGGAGCGAAGCATAGGCGAGTTAGAGCGTGCAGTCTTAGAGAGCAGCGTGCTGCTGGAGCACTTCAAGCTGGGGGCACGGCAAAAGGCCAGCGAGTCACGCCGACCCGACGGCACCAGTGTGGGCCGGTCTACACACTGCAACCCTGACCACGGGAGACGCGGACCGTTACCCATAACGGCAGTAAAGCCACCACGTTACAGTGGGCCGACTCCACTGGAACCCTACCTCGCCCAGGTCGAGTTGGCTGCCCTCCATGGGGGATGGAGCGGTGAGGAAACGGCTACTCACCTGGCCCTGGCCCTGGAAGGTCCTGTCTTGCAGGTGCTTGCTGACCTACTCCCAGAGGATCGTTGGGAGCTTCAAGCCATCACCGCCGCTCTCCAACGGCGCTTCGGGCAGAGAACCTCCGTTGAGCAGAGCAGAGAGCAGCTAGCTGGCCGCTACAGACATGACGGAGAGAGCTTGGGGGCTTTTGCCGCTGATGTACAGCTCTACACCCAACGCGGCTACCCCACCTTTCCGGTTGCAGCCCGAGAGGAACTGAGCCTCCACTCCTTTCTGCGGGGGCTAGCACCAGAGCGACTTCGCCAACATGTCCGCCTGTCCACACCCCGCTCACTGGAAGAGGCCCTGAGAGAAGCCGAGCGTGCAGAGGAGGTGCTGGGGTTGGTTCAGCACCGGGCCGATCCCCGTCCTGGCACAGGCCAGTCAGGGCAGCCAGCCGGGAGGCTGCCGGGGAGCGCCTAGAGGGAGAGGTAACCAGCCGGGCCCAGCCAGCTGTCACACGACGACGACCAAGGGACGATCGCTGCCACCGCTGTGGGGAGCCAGGGCATTTCGCCAGGGACTGCCTAGCTGCGAGAACTCGCCCCAGAGCTGAGCCACTGACGGGAAACGGATACGGGATGAGGCATTGAGGGACCCCTCATCCCGCTTCCAACCACTCCTCCAAATAGACTGCCCCACAGTGGGACGCTGTGGAGCCGCTATGGGGTTGTACATAGACTGTGTCATCGCAGGGCAGCTTTGCAGGGCGCTAGTGGATACAGGATCCACCATCTGCCTGTTGCGACGGGGGGTACTGCCGGGGACCGCTGGTCCTCTCCCCGCAGACTGGACTCCCACCACCAATGAACTGCTTACGGTGACGGGAGAAAAGACAGTAATGCCAGGCAAAAAACTGTTACCCGTGGTGGTGGGGGCGCAACAGATAAGCCATGAGTTTTGGCTTGCAGACATTAGAGACGACTGCATTGTGGGTCTGGACCTGCTGGCCCGCTGGGGAGCTTGTGTCGACGTGCCGGGGTCTTCTATCTGTCTCGGTGCAGAGACCATACACCTTCGGTCAGGCCGGAGTGCTGCTGGAGAATCCCAGAGACGTCGTGGGAGCTGCACAGCTAGGGCCAGCGCACCCGAGCAGCCTCATCGAGACCATCGCTCTCCAGCCCAGGCCGGGCAAGAGAGACAACGGAGACGCCGTGGGAGCCACACCACCAGGGCCAGCGCACCCGAGCAGCGTCATCGAGACCATCGCTCTCCAGCCCAGGCCGGGCAAGAGAGGCAACGGAGACGCCGAGGGAGCTGCACCACCAGGACCAGCGCACCCGAGCAGCCTCATCGAGACCATCGCTCTCCAGCCCAGGCCGAGCAAGAGAGGCAACGGAGACGCCGAGGGAGCTGCACCACTAGGACCAACGCACCCGAGCAGCGTCATTGAGACCATCGCTCTCCAGCCCAGGCCGGGAAAGAGCGGCAATGGAGACGCCGAGGGA
Source organism: Channa argus (assembly GCF_033026475.1). Lineage (NCBI taxonomy): Eukaryota > Metazoa > Chordata > Actinopteri > Anabantiformes > Channidae > Channa > Channa argus. The sequence goes on from NW_027125366.1 coordinate 28,652, forward strand.
GCTGCACCACAAGGACCAGCGCACCCGAGCAGCCTCATCGAGACCATCGCTCTCCAGCCCACGCCGGGCAGGAGGGGCAACAGAGACACCGTGGGAGCCGCACAGCCAGGGCCAGCGTACCCCAACAGCCACCCCCCCGTGCCTATGCTCCTCCCTCTGATGAGACTGCTGCCGCTGTTGCGGAGCTAGCGCAGCGCAGCGGAGGACACCTTGACGCAGCGCAGCGGCAGCAGCTGAACAGGCTGCTGCAGGACTTCGTAGACATTTTTGCTGCCAGAGACGAGGACTGCACTAGGACGGGCCTGGTGCAGCACCACATTGACACTGCCGATGCGCCTCCCATTCGCTTGCGGCCCCATAGACTGCCGTTGGTGAAACGCCAAGCCGCACAAGAACTGATCGAGAGTATGGTGGCCAATGACATCATCGAGCCCTCGGACAGTCCGTGGGCTGCACCAATGGTGATGGTGCGAAAAAAAACGGGAAAATGGCGCCCCTGTGTGGATTATAGGCGTTTAAACGCAGTTACTAAGAAAGACTCTTACCCGCTGCCCCGCATCGACGATGCCCTGGACTATGTTGCTGGATCCTGTTGGTTCAGCTCTTTGGACTTGCGTAGCGGGTACTGGCAAGTACAGCTAGCACCAGAGGCCCGCTCAAAGACTGCTTTCACCATCGGGCAAGGACTGTGGCAGTTTAAAGTAATGCCTTTTGGACTTTGCAATGCCCCGGCCACCTTTGAACGGTTGATGGAGCGTGTTCTTAAGGACATTCCTCGGAGCCGCTATGTTGTCTACCTGGACGACCTGCTGGTGCATGCCAAGGGCTTCGAGGACGCCATCAATAAACTTGCAGGCGTGTTCATGACCATTCGTCAGGCTGGACTGCGGCTTAACCCAGCGAAATGCCACTTGCTGGCGAGAGAGACTCAGTTTCTGGGTCACGTGGTCAACGAGGATGGGGTGACCACGGACCGGGCCAAGGTGGCTGCAATTAAAGAGTGGCCCCAGCCAACAACCACCAGTGAGCTGAGGAGTTTCCTTGGCCTAGCCTCCTATTACCGGAGGTTTGTAAAAGACTTTGCCACCATTGCCAGTCCCCTCCACCGAGTGACTGAGAAGGGCCGGCGGTTCGAGTGGTCTGAGGCCTGCTCAAGGGCTTTCCAACGTTTGAAGGTGGACCTCTCGGAGGCTCCTGTCTTGGCGTACCCCGACCCCCAGCAGCCGTTCATTGTGGACACGGATGCCAGTGGAGTGGGAATTGGAGCGGTACTCTCTCAAGGGGGGGAGACAGGAGAACGAGTGGTGGCCTACTACAGCTGCAGTCTGAGCCGCCCTGAACGCAACTATTGTGTGACTAGACGAGAACTGTTGGCGGTGGTCCTGGCTGTAAGACACTTTAGACCATATCTCCTTGGCACCAGGTTCACTTTGAGGACCGACCACGCCTCTCTCACCTGGCTGCTCAACTTCAAGCAGCCCGAGGGCCAGGTGGCAAGGTGGCTGGAGATCCTCCAGGAGTATGACTTTGATATCCAGCACCGGCCAGGGCGACAGCATGGCAATGCTGATGCCCTCTCACGACGCCCGTCTTCTGGACGAGTGCCGCTACTGTCGCCGCCATGAGGAACGAGAGCTGGGGCCATCAGCAGCTGCAGTCACCACCGGGGAGGGAGAGCCGTTCAGCAGAGAACAGCTGCAGCACCATAGGGAGATGGATCCGGTGCTGGCTGAGGTTCGCAGCTGGCTGGAGACTCAACAACGACCGGAATGGCCGGCCATTTCAGCCAGAGGGCCAGAGATCAAGCTGCTTCACTCACAGTGGGGCAGCCTGGAGCTCTGTGATGGTATCCTCTACCGGCGGTGGCGGGCACCAGGTGGGGGGGCTGACCGCCTGCAACTCTTGGTCCCCAGTGCTCTTCGGGCGGAGGTACTCCGGTGGGTCCATGGATCTGCCGGGGCTGGCCACTTTGGAAACTCCAAGACGGTGCGCCGTTTGCGACAGCGCTTCTACTGGCCAGGCTGCCGTCAGGACGCGGAGCTTCACGTCCACTGCTGTGATGACTGTACAGCTCAAAAAGGACCCACCCAACGCTCCCGAGGGCCTCTGCAGCAGTACCTGGTCGGTGCGCCTATGGAGAGAGTCGGCGTGGATATCCTGGGCCCTTTTCCCACTACCGAGGCTGGCAATCGCTACATCCTGGTCGCAATGGACTACTTCACCAAGTGGCCTGAGGCATATGCAGTTCCGGACCAGACTGCCACTACAGCTGCCCAGCGACTGGTGGAGGACATGTTCTCCCGGTTTGGGGTACCGGAGGAACTGCACAGCGACCAGGGGCGGAACTTTGAGATGTTTGCTGAGGTGTGCCAGCGGCTCGGGGTGAGAAAGACTCGGACCACACCACTCCACCCTCAGAGCGATGGACTGGTGGAGCGGTTTAATCGCACCCTCGCAACTCAGCTGGCCATTCTAACCAGCCGGCATCAGAAGGACTGGGACCAGCACCTACCCCTGGTCCTGTGGGCTTACCGGACTGCTGTCCAGGAGTCTAGCCAATGTACCCCAGCCACACTGATGTTTGGAAGGGAGCTCCGGACACCAGTGGACTTGGTTTTTGGGCCACCCCCGGAGCCTGAAATTACGGGGGGCCCAGAGTTGGATTACCTCAGGCGGCTCAAGGAGCGCCTTAGTGTGGTCCATCAGCTGGCTCAGGAATCCCAAGGGGATGCTGGGGCCCGACAAAAGCGGGCATATGATGGACGGTGCCATGGACACCCTTTTTCAGTTGGGGACAATGTCTGGGTGTACTGCCCTGTGGGGAAGCGGGGGCTCTCGCCAAAACTCACCAGCCACTGGCAGGGGCCCGGAGAGATCCTGGACTGGATCTCTGAGGTGGTCTATCGGGTTCGCATGCGGGAAGGGGGCGGAGGGTGGTGCTGCACAGGGATCGGCTGGCGCCATATCATCCTCTGGCTCCAAATCCGGTGACAGAACCGGAGGACAGTCTTTTGTCGGCCACTCCTAGTGCCAGCATGAACAATGGTGGACTTGGGGCTGAGCATGGTGCGGTGAGTGGGCCGCTGCAAAGACCGGCGCGTGCTCGACGTCTGCCGGGAAAGTTAAGAGACTTTGTTGTGGGACTGAGTGACTGAGGGTTGTGGGGACACTGAACCCTCTTAGGGGGGGGGGCAGTGTAACGGCCCAGCAAGTGGGTTAGTGTGGGGGGGGATGCAATCTGCCCCGGGGGAATTATGGGTAAATGTGTTCTGAATAGTTCTGTGCTTTAATTGCTTAAATGTTAAATGTTGTTAAATGATTACGTTACAGTTAGTTTTATTAGGTGTGTTCACATGTTTAGGTTTGCCATGTAAAGTGTATGTGTTAGCCGGCACCGTGAGGGAAGGTGATGGGTGTATGAATGGACCTCACGGTGATCGGCTACTTGTGGGTGTGTTCAAAATAAAGCTCAGCTATCTCTGTTGTGAGAGGTAGCTGTAAAAAGGCAAGAGTTGTGTTGTGATTGCTTATGTCAAAACAGCTCGAGGCACTTGGGGTCGTGCGGTGTATGGGGCGCAAGTGTTCTCCCTTCCGCCTGCCATTTTGAACTGTTCGTTGACGTTAGCTTGCTAGGACCCAAGCTAGCTGATTAGATTAGCTAAGTCAGTTAGGGTTAGCCTTAGCTTTAGCTTCACCGCCTCCCACAGTTAGCTCCCATAAACCGTGGGTTGCTACAGTACAGATAAAGTCATTATAGTGGGTGACTTTAACATTCATGTAGATGCTGACAGTAACTGCCTGAGCACTGCGTTTAATTCATTATTAGATTCTATTGGTTTTTCCCAAAATGTAAATAAACCCACTCACTGTTTTAGTCACACGTTAGACCTTGTCCTTACGTATGGAATTGAAGCGGATAATTTAACCATATTTCCTCACAACTCTCTTCTGTCTGACCATTTTTTAATAACATTTGAATTTACAATAACGGACTATATAGCAGTTAGGGAAAAATTCCACTATAGCAGATGCTTAAGTGAAAAAGCTGTCAACAAATTTGAAGAAATTATTTCTTCATCATTTGCTTCACCTTATGTTAATACAATGGAAAGTAGTCTCCTTAATGTTACTCCTGCACAAGTAGATTATCCTGTTGACAATTCTGCAGCCTCACTACGTACAATACTCGATAGTGTTGCCCCTCTAAAAAAGAAGGCAGTAAACCAGCAGAGGCGATCTCCATGGTATAGTTCACAAACACGCAACTTAAAACAGGAAACACGAAAGTTAGAAAGGCAGTGGCGTTCCAGAAAGTTAGAAGAATCTCATTTAGCCTGGAAAAATAGTTTAAAAATGTACAAAAAAGCTCTCAGTGATGCCAGAACAGCATATTATTCATCATTAATAGAAGAAAACAAGAACAACCCCCGGTTTCTGTTCAGCACTGTAGCCAGGCTGACTAAGAGCCATAGTTCTGTTGAGCCTACTATTCCCTTAACTTTGAGCAGCAATGACTTCATGACCTTCTTTATGAATAAAATTGTAGCTATTAGAGAACGAATTCACCAGATCCTCCCCCCAAAAATTACAGATAGATCTTCATGTACAGCAGTGCTAGAATCATGGATAAGGCCCCACTCCCTGTTAGACTGCTTTTTACCCATAGATCTCTATGAGCTAACTTCAATTATTACCTCATCTAAACCAGCAACCTGTCTGCTAGACCCTATTCCAACTAAACTGCTCAAGGAAGCTTTACCCTTAATAGATACATTCATATTAGATATTATAAATCTATCTTTAGAAACAGGCTATGTACCACAGGCCTATAAGGTAGCTGTAATTAAACCATTACTTAAAAAACCCTGTCTTGACCCAGGTGTTTTAGCCAATTACAGACCAATATCTAATCTCCCCTTTATTTCTAAAATAATTGAAAAAGTAGTCGCAAAACTATTATGTGATCACCTTCATAGGAATAATTTGTATGAAGACTTTCAGTCAGGATTTAGAGTTCATCATAGTACAGAAACAGCACTGGTAAAAATCACCAACGATCTTCTCATGGCCTCAGATACTGGACTCATCTCTATACTTGTTCTGTTAGATCTTAGTGCTGCATTTGATACCCTTGATCATAACATTTTATTACAGAGACTGGAACATGAAATTGGAATTACAGGAACTGCACTAGGTTGGTTTAAATCTTATCTATCTGATAGATTTCAATTTGTTCATGTTAATGATGAATCCTCCATGCACACAAAAGTCAGCTATGGAGTTCCACAAGGCTCTGTGTTAAGACCAATACTTTTTACTTTATATATGTCTCCTTTAGGCAACATTATTAGAAAACACTCCATAAATTTCCACTGTTATGCTGATGATACCCAGCTATATTTATCTATGGAACCAGATGAATATAATCAGTTAATAAAGCTTCAAGCATGCCTACAAGACATAAAGGCCTGGATGTCCCACAATTTTTTACTTTTAAACTCAGACAAAACTGAAGTCATAGTATTTGGGCCCAAAAATCTCAGAGATATGATGTCCAACCATATTGTTAAACTAGATGGCATAAGTCTGGCCTCCAGTACTACTGCAAGGAACCTTGGAGTTATTTTGGATCAGGATCTGTCCTTTAACTCACATATAAAACAAATCTCTAGAACAGCCTTCTTCCACCTACGGAACATTGCCAAAATTAGGAGAATCCTGTCTCAAAGTGATGCCGAAAAACTGGTCCATGCATTTGTTACCTCTAGGTTGGACTACTGTAATTCCCTACTTTCAGGATGCCCCAGTAACTCCCTAAAGAGCCTGCAATTAATCCAAGATGCTGCAGCAAGAGTGCTGACTGGAACTAGCAAGAGAGATCATATTTCACCTTCACTAGCTTCTCTTCAATGTAGAATAGAATTTAAAACCCTGCTTCTTACATATAAAGCTCTGAATGGTCAGGCTCCATCATATTTAGAAGACCTCATAGCACCATATCATCCCAGTAGACCACTTTGCTCTCAGAATGCAGGCCTACTTGTGGTTCCCAGAATTTCCAAAAGTAGAATGGGAGGTAGAGCCTTTAGCTATCAAGCTCCTCTCTTGTGGAACCAGCTCCCAGTTCAGATTCGGGAAGCAGACACCCTCTCTACTTTTAAGTCTAGGCTTAAAACCTTCCTTTTTAATAAAGCATATAGTTAGTTATAGTTATGCTGCCATAGGCTTAGACTGCTGGGGGACCCACCCCCCAATGCACTGAGCTCCTTTCCTCCTCTTGACCATCTCTCCTCTCCTCTCATCCCCCAATTGTCACCACTGTATGTCATTAACTCTGTGTGTTCTCTCCCATAGTTGTCTTTGTCCTCCTCTGTCCCCCTCTCTCTGTCCCTTTCTGCAGGTGTCTCCCGGCTTTGAAGCTGTGTGTCTTCCAGCGTGAAGCTACTGGTCCTACCAATCTGCCCGATGTTTTGTTGTTGCTTTTTGTTGCTCTTTTCTTTTCTCTCGCCCCTTTCCACTCACCCCAACCGGTCGAGGCAGATGGCCGTCCACCCGGAGCCTGGTTCTGCTGGAGGTTTCTTCCGTTAAAGGGAGTTTTTCCTCTCCACTGTTGCCTATGGCTTGCTCCAGGGGGAATTGTTGGGTTCTCTTTATATTTCTTTATAATCTTGACTTTATTCTGTAAAGTGCCCTGAGATGACTTTGTTGTGAATTGGCGCTATATAAATAAAGTGAATTGAATTGAATTAAATGGTAAATGGTTTGCGCTTTTCTACCTATTGGCACTCAAATCGCTTTACACTGCTTCTTATTCACCCATTCACACTCACAATCACACACACACTTTTTTTTTTTCACATGGCCTGTACTCTGATTTTGGATGTACTTTCAGAGGTTAGAGGCCATCAATGAGCTCAGCTGTTCTATAAGCTTGTGTGATGCTGTTGGTTGGAAATCCTCGAGAAGCAGCCTGCTCTGCAAGCATGGGCCCAGTTCTTGCCAACTCCAGTCAGAAGGTTTAGCCAATGTGACATGACGAGTGTCCCCCTTGAATAGTACTACCTGTTAGAGTAGAGTGAGACAGAGGAAACCGCAGCAGTCCTTGTCCAATACACATTTGTCAAGCATATCACTTCCGATTCCCCATTTTCAACATACCACTGACTTTCCCCATTTTCAACATACCACTGACTTTCATATTTACCTTCTGGACCTACATTTACGTTTGCTGTGCAGTGTAGTGACTTATGAGGTTGGTATGTTTCTGCTTGTGTGTGTGTGCAAAATTTGCAAGCTGCTGTACAACAGGTGTGTTGTCAACAAGTTGCCATTTATATGCATATCATATCTGGGTTTTGTCTATATGTGTGTGAATGTGTGTGTGTGTGGGTCACCTGATCTGATGTCTGCTCCTGTATGGGTGTCACCTGATCCAGCATCTGCTCCCCCTGCTCTCCCACTCAATCACCTGTTGCTTATTCACAGAGCAGTCTCTTGCACAGTGGCCCCTTCTCACAGCACCGGTAACAAGCTTCTGGGTCATGGTGGTGTCGTCTTCTTCCCCGGCCACGTCCCCTTCTTTGTCCTCGGCCACAAGGAGTCCTGTTGGCCATGGCATTGAACATGGTGTATTGTGCAGAATCAAGCCTATGTTGGCGCCTCTGTTTTTTTTTTTTTTTGTTCTTCATTCCGCTTCCATGTCTCTTCTGCATGTTGCAGAATCTCTCTAAGTGGGCAGATTTTCCTATTCAGACAACTCCGTTTAACTGCCTCTGCAATTTCTCGTTTTGTCCTGTTTAGAAATGCATCCTTAAGATGGGCCTAATAGGCACTCATGGGGTTCCTTCCCAGTCCATCTTCTGGTGGAACATGACCACTGTGTATGTCATATGCCTTAGTTAACCGTGCGAGAAATGCTCCCACAGACTCATTTGGCTCTTGCTGTATGGCACTGATCACACTCATGTCTTGCTTAAGTGGAAAATTTGCTTGCACACCCTGCACCGGTAGTGTTATAGTGTTTCTGTATAAAGCATTGTCCTGATGTTCCCAGTCTTGCTGCTTCAGACGAAGCCTGAGATTAGAGTTGGTAAACAAGTGTCTGGCCTTGTGAAAATCACATCCCAGCTGTCATTTTAACAGGTGCTCCAGTTCCTGAAAGGTTGGTTTGTTGTCCTGCACCATGTTCTGGAAGTCCTCTGCCCACTTGTTAGAATTTCTTTTTGGGTGAGTGACTTTCTCCATTGCTTCTTTAATGTCCAATTCTGTCCAGGGGCGGAAAACCAGTTGGGGGCCATAAACTCCTCCCACCTCAATCATAGGGAAAGTTAGGACATGCATACCATATCTTTTCTGTTCTTCAAGATTGGGGGAAAGTTCTGTCCCTTTGATCTGGTGTGCATAGAATGTCCTTTCACACTTCCAGGGCTGGGCTCCAGGAGTGATGCCTCAGAAGCATCGCCCCTTTGTGCTCTTTGTGTGGCTGCTTGGCTCTGGTATGGTGGGGGAGGCAGTGGAGGAGCAGAGTCCAGATGTGGATCCACCTTGTGAAACTCAGAAAATACAGGATACAGAGGTTCAGTGTCAGAACAATCATTTGATCCTACTTGTTTGTGCCTTTTTATCTTCATTTGTATTCTGTCTTCTAAACATTCTACTCTCCCTCACATGACATTCATCCAGTCAGGTTGGAACACCTTGTGCTTTCTTTTACTTCATTTGGACAAGGACTTGTGGTGCTCTGCACTCTCCCTTTCTTTCTTTTCCAGTTTGTCTTTTAACTGGGCTAACTGTCTGCTACTCAGACTACCCTCTTTAGGAAAACCCCAATTCCCACCATTCAGTCAATTGGTTACAACTACCCTTATATTTATTTGAAATTTTTTCACATAACTTTGACAAATCAGTTGGTAGACTGTGCCCAGGCCAGGTGCTTATTTCTCTCCTAGTAACCAGTACTAAACCCATTTCTCTAGCAGCCATTCTTTAGTGCTATCTTTCTTCGTGCGACTCACAATTTACTGCGCTGCATACAACAGTAGTCGATAACACAACGGTTTAACTATGACCACGTCTTGTCAACTACCCAACCAGTAGGGAGTTTTATAGAGCTCTCTTACCTATTTCTGGTCTGCTGGTGTTTCTGGTGTTTTTCTGTTCCTATTTCAATGCCGTATTATGGTCCTTATCGCTCCTGGATTGGATCAGCAGGTGGACTCCTCAGGAGAAGAGCTTCTCAACCATAGGGAGGAATCAACTGTTACTTGTGTACACTGCTACTGTTCATCCATCAGAGTCCAGACCACGTGTCCAATCCCACTTTTCTGACACCAATTCTGTCATGGCAAAAACTGTAAGGCAAGTTAGGAGGCGAAAGGCAACTCACAAGTGAATGATAATGGTGAATTTAATTAGCAAAATGGAGAAACATGCAGAGCAGAACAGAACTACACTCTAGAGTAGGCCAAATCAGATTTGACCAAGATGTGTAGGTTGTTCAGCCTTTTATACATTTAACTCAACAGCTGGGTTTACACAAATAATAAAGGGATGAGTAAATAATTAGCAAGTTCTTGTCACTCGCTGGTTCCCATGGGCTCCCTTCTAGGAAGCAAATGTTTGGATCTAGGAAGTTTTATGGTTGATATTTAGCTAACACACTTCTCTGTGGTGCCAGAGAAAGGATGTCTTGCTGGGGAGCAAAAGGTGAGGAAGCACTGGTGTAAGCAAGTTTGATACTGGGTCTGCCAGAAGTGTGAAAACGTTGAAACACTGTTACCTAGACTTTGAAATTTCTCTCACACAGAGTTCAAACTGAGAAATGTAAAGTGATTGGTTTTGAAGCAGTGAAATGGAGCTGGGTGTGGTGTTTTGGGGTTGAGAAAGAGGAAAAAGGGATAAACATGGATATGGTGATTTTGGCATTGAGTATGGCACGTCATGGTTTATACGTTGCTAGAAACCATGCATTTTTGGAGGGTAAAATAATAAGTAGAATGGCACCGTGTAAGAATTTGGTGAAATGCTATTTAAAAATATTTTATGAAGCAGATAAGGATGGCTTCGAAAGAAGGTGGTGGGCGAATAATGGGCGGATGGTGGTAGAATGGTAGGACTTGATAAAATGGGAAAGGGTTTAATCCTCTTTAGATCTTTCTGTGTTTTTTATGTGTGTATAATTTGAGATGTTTGTTCACAGTTTGTTCTGTTTTGAAGTGGGTATATAAATGGAGAATATGTATGTCATTTAGTTTGTTTCTGTTTTTTTTTCTTTGTATTTGTTTTCACCACAATGTAAAAAAAGTATTTTTTGATGATAAAAAAAGAATTTAAAAAAAATGAAGCGCCCAATCTCATCCAATCTCAGCAGCCAAATAGAGCCGGGCCTTGTTAGTACTTGGTAGAAAGACCCCCTGGGAATACCAAGTGCTGTAAGCTTTTTTGCTTGGGTTTACAAGGTTGTGTTCCTGCCTCCTTTATAGAAATTGTTGTCTACTACTACATTTACATTTACATTTAGTCATTTAGCAGACGCTTTTATCCAAAGCGACTTACAAGTGAGGTACAAGGCAAGCAAAAATCTAAGTCAAGGAGAAAACATCAGAGCAAAGTCCTATCAGAAAAGTGTTCACAGTTCACGAGATACAAGTGCAAGAGAGCAGAAAGGTTTTTTTTTTTTTTTTTTTTATATTAAAAATTTAAGTGCATAGGAAGATGCGGAAGAGTTCAGTTTTCAGCAGTTTTTTGAATATTGGGAGAGAATCAGCTGAGCGTGCAGTGTTTGGTAGCTCGTTCCACCATCGTGGGATCATTGCGCTGAACAGTTTTGCTTGGTGGTACTACTAGACAAGTACAAGTATAGTATTCTGCCACATTTATCTTCTTCCTTAGCAAGTGTCATGCATTCTGCTTCTCCAGTGTATTTAAGAGATGTTGACGACGTCAAATGCAGCTTACGGCCACACTGCTCTAGAACCGCCTGATTGGTTGGAGAAGGGGAGAAGGAGTTGTGGTTTTGTTGAGAAAGAGTGCGGCAGTGATTTAACTGTGTGGCGGAGACAGACGAGCTACACTGACAGAGGAAGCTCTTAAAATTGTGGCTCCTACCATAAAGTGTCCAGGAGAGGACAGGGCAGCGTAAATATTGAGAAAGGATGCAGGGGATGAAGCAAGAGGAAGCAAGTGCGAGGTCTCCCAGGAAAGCAAGAAGACAAATGCTGAAGTTTGGTGCTGGTCAACACTGAGGAATTTGAAGAAATTATTTCTTTCTTTTTCCCCACCGTGTTCCAATAATATGGTGAGTAGCCATCTTACTCCTGTACAAGTTGATTATCTAGTTGACGATTCAATAGCCTCACTGCGTATGATACTAGATGCAGTTGCCCCTCTGAAAAAGAAGGCAGTGAATCAGAGGAGCCAACCTCCATGGTACAATTCACAAATGCGCAGCTTAAAGCAGGCGTCACAAAAGTTAGAAACAAATTTCGAAGAATCCCAGTTAGACTGGGAAAACAGTCTAACTGGGATTGTCAGAACAGCATATTATTCAGCACTAATGGAGGAAAACAAGAACAACCCCTGGTTTCTGTTCAGCACTGTAGCCAGGCTGACTAAGAGCCATAGTTCTGCTGAGCCTAGTATTCCCTTAACTCTGAGCAGCAATGACTTCATGACTTTCTTTACTAATAAAATTGCAGCAGTTAGGGAAAAGATTCACCAGATCCTCCCTACAAATATTACAGATAGATCTCCGTGTACAACAGCTCTAGAATCCTCAATAAGGCCCCAATCCTCTTAGACCCAAGTTCCCGTAATGTGGATTAAGTTGCTGGAACGTGATATTGGAATGTGGATCACTTTGCTGGAACATGGATCGCGATCTTAGAATTTGCATGACTTTATTGGAATGTGGATTACATTGCTGGAACGTGATCCTGGAATGCGGATCACTTTATTGGAACGTTGCTCATGATCTTGGAATGTGGATCGTGTGTTTGGAAAATAGATTGTGATTTTGGAATGTGGATTACGTTTCTGGAACGTGATCTTGGAATGTGGATCATGTGTTTGGAATGTGGCTCATGATCTTGGAATGTGGATCAAGTATTTGGAATGAGGATCATTTGGAAAGTGGATTGTGATCTTGGGATGTGGATCACATTACTGGAACGTGGATCGTGATCTTGGCTTGGGGATCGTGATCTTGAAATGTGGATCACTTTATTGGAACTTGGATCATGATCTTGGAATGTGGATCATGTGTTTGGAACGTAGATTGTGATTTTGGAATGTGGATTACATTGCTGGAACGGGATGTTGGAAAGTGGATCATGTGTTTGGAATGTGGATCATGATCTTGGAATGTGGATCAAGTGTTTGGAATGAGGATCATGTCTTTGGAAAGTGGATTGTGATCTTGGGATGTGGATCAGGTTACTGGAACGTGGATCTTGGATTGTGGATTCCGGTATTGGAATGTGGGTCACTTTGCTGGAACATGGATCGCGATCATGGAATGTGGATCGTGATCTTAGAATTTACATAACTTTATTGGAATGGGGATCACATTGCTGGAACGTGATCCTGGAATGTGAATAATTTTATTGGAACGTGGATTGTGATCTTGAAATGTGGCTCACATTGCCAGAACGTGATCTTGGAATGTTGATCATGTGTTTGGAACGTGGAACTTGATCTTGGAATATTGGAATGTGGATCCTGATCTTTGAACGAGGATCATGTGTTTGGAACGTGGATCGTGATCTTGGAATGTGGATCACTTTATTGGAATGTGGATTGTGATCTTGGAATTTGGAATACTTTATTGGAATGAAGATCGTGATCTTGGAATTTGTATAACTTTATTGGAATGTGGATTGTGATCTTGGAATTTGGATTACTTTATTGGAATGAGGATCGTGATCTTGGAATTTGTATAACTTTATTGGAATGTGGATCCTGATCTTGGAATGTGGATCACTTTATTGGAATGTGGATTGTGATCTTGGATTTTGGATTACTTTATTGGAATGAGGATCGTGATCTTGGAATTTGTATAACTTTATTGGAATGTGGATCCTGATCTTGGAACGTGGGTCATGTGTTTGAAATGTGGATCGTGCTCTTGGAATGTGGATCATGTGTTGGGAACATGGATCGTGATCTTGGATTGTGGATCATGTGTGGGACGTGGATCGTGATCTTGGATTTTGGATCTCTTTTATTGGAATGTCGATCGTGATCTGGAAATTTGGAAAACGTTGTTGGATCATGATCTTGGAATGTAAATATGTTTGGAATGGGGATTTTTTTTTTGAATTGCGCAGTATCTATTTTGAATGTGGATTAGGTCTTTGTTATCTGAGTCATAATGTGATGGCATTATGCATTCAAATTGTACTTTTGTTTTGAACAATATGTCTGTATTCCAAAAAGTTATGAGTTATGGCACCCTCTGAAGGATGAAAAAATTCCAGAGATGTGATTCCAAACTGAGTTTGTCAGCCTATACAAAAAATTGGGAAGGGATAATTTCCTTGGAAATCTTCCAAGTTGGGTATTCTGGCCCATTCTAAATATTCCGAAGCAGTGGTATACTCCTTTAACCTGGATTAAATGTGTTTAATCAATCAAAAGTTAAAATATACAATTTTTTTTTTGTTTAATTTATATTCAATATTAGCCAGCACAGTAGAGGAGTGGTTAACGCTGCCGTGTAACAGAAGGCTGAAGGTTCAGGCCCTGTTCGACTGTAGCTTTTCTGTGTGGAATTTGCATGTTGTCCCTTGCGTCCCTTGTATTGTGCTTGCATGGGTTTCCTCAGGATACTATGGTTTCCTCCTACAATCCAAAGACATTCATGTTCATGCACAATTTCAGAGAGATTCAATATACATCTTAAAGTGACTTTCAATACAAATCGTGCAAATTAGACATTAGTATTTCCTCTTTGGAGTGAAAAACAGAGCTAGATTCACGTTGTAAATTACTAGGAAGAAAAGCAACATTTTGGGGATTTTACATATTGGGCCCTTCTGCGGTGGGTTTATCCTTCTCCTGGACCTTGTGATAAAAAGTCCACAGTTGAAAGAAGTAAAACAAACATTTTAATTTGATTATGTACAAGAACAAAGATTTTACTTTTGTGAAAGCTGTGTTTGCGTGTGTGTGTGAGAGAGAGAGAGAGAGAGAGAGAATACAGGAATCATTTTAGCATGTGTACTTTAGTGTCCTTTAGTTTCCAGAGAAACAGAAATGTGAAAAAAAGCATTTCTTGGAATCCTACAAATACATTTATACATTTTTCAAGCAGTACTTTAAGAGATGCAAATATGCATTAATACAAAAATTTAATCTGTAAAATTAAGGAAATGGCAACAGCACACTTGATGTTGCTTACACTGAACCACAAATGTTGTTTCTCAGTGATACATGGTAAATGACTTACTGTCTTTCCAGCTGTTGGTTCACACTTCTTATCTTTGGCCTCTGGAGAATCCATGGAGCACATACCTGAAAAATCAGAAAAGGCGAAATATTTGAACAGTCAAGAGAATTAACTCTGAATTATTAGTGATGTATATTTAAGATGTAAAACACACTGAGATGTAAACAAAAAAGCTTTGACACTCCTGACTGTTGTGGAATATCTTCAAGCTGCAAAAGCCACAGGTCAATCATCTGTCTTAATTCTACTTGATCTATCATCAGCCTTTGACACTGTGAACCATCAGATCCTCTTGTCCACACTCTGACTTAGGCATCTCTGGATCAGCTCTAGACTGGCTTCATTCTTACCTATCGGGACGAACCTTCAAGGTATCCTGGCGGGGGCATCTTTCTCACTCTCATAGCCTCTTTACCAGTGTGCCGCAGGGCTCAGTTCTTGGTCCACTCCTCTTTTTTTATCTATACTTCATCCCTAGGTGCCATCATTCACTCACATGGTCTTTCCTATCACTGCTACGCTGATGACATACACCTCTTCCTGTCCTTTCCACTGGACGACTCCAGTGGAAAGGACAGGAAGCATTTATGCCTGTCTCTCAGACATCTCAGCCTGGATGAGTGAGAGATACCTTCAGCTCAACCTCTCCAAGACCGAAGTCCTTGTCTTCCCAGACAGACCTTTGATGCAACACAACATCAGCATCAAAATTGGATCTACAGTGATTGTCCCCACTAAATTGACCAAAAATCTGGGGGTCATTATGGACGACCAACTGAGCTTTAAGAATCACATCTCCTCAGTCTCTAGTGCTTGCAGATTTGCTCTCTACAACATCAGGAAGATCAGACCCTACATCACGGAATATACAACCCAACTCATTGTACAGGCGCTGGTCACATCTTGTCTTGATGACTGCAACGCTTTGTTGATGGGGTTACCAGTATCCACAATCAAACCCTTGCAGATGATCCAAAATGCAGCAGCTCGCCTCATTTTTAATCAGCCAAAAAAGACCCATGTCACACCACTTTTTAGATCTCTACACTGGCTTCTTGTAGCTGCTCGCATCAGGTCTCAACTCCCTCATTCAAGTCCACAATCCTTCCCGCCCGCTGCGATCTGCCAACAAACGACATCTGGTGGTCCCAGCACCGCACAGAAGACACCAAGCAAAACTGTTTAGCGCAATGATCCCACGATGGTGGAACGAGCTACCAAACTCTGCACGCTCAGCTGACTCTCTCCCAATATTCAAAAAACTGCTGAAAACAGAACTCTTCCGCATCTTCTTATCCATATTTGCATATTCACCTTTTGGAATTATGATAAAATTCTGTTTAATCTGTCAGTACATTAAAATTGACACTTAGAGGGTGAAAATAACTCAAAAAACTAACATTTCAAATTTTGCACTTTTCATGTGAAGTTGCTGCTCAATCAACATACCTTTAATGTTATAATTCTGAATTGTTAATAACAATAAGTATCAAAAGTCCAAATGACATAGGTCATTTAATTATTATGTATGCTATATAGCTGAAACTGGAATTAATACATACCATTAATCATCACAAAGGATTAATTTTTAAGGCAAACTTTTCCTTTCATATACATTAAATGTTTTATTTCAAAAATTTAATTTCTTTTATGAAAAATAAATACTAAATCTAATTTCATTCATGGTAAATTCAAATAAATTGTGTGTGTTACAACCTCTGTGGTTTATGTGAACTAAGACAAATAAAACAATTTTTTTGGCCATTCTTATACATACCATCATTGAACACTTTTAAAACTCTTCTTTTATGAATTGAAATAAAACCTGTCTGAATAGAACTACACATTTCTCAATTAAAAGTACTAAGTAAAATACAAAATTAAATACCCATTAAAATATTAACTTAAACTTAAATAATAATATGTATGGTTTTTAGAATGGAAATTAATTAATTTGTTTATTATTTATTTTTTATTATAGGGTAGCACCAAGACTGGAAAACCTTATTCTGTTCTCCTCATGTCTTTCATGATGTTTGAATGACAAATTAAAGTTGAGTTGAGTTGAGAATGTTAAGTATGTATGAACAGCACAGAGATGCCCAGACCTTTTTGGGATTCAGCTCGGCTTCCTGATACATAAATGGTCTTCACTTATTTAGTGCTTTTCTACCTATTGGCATGCAAAGTGCTTTACACTGCTTCTTATTCACCCATTCGCACCCACAATCACACACACACTCATACACCAATAGGGGAGCTGCTATGAAGCTGGACAATGCTCACTGGGAGCAACTAAGTTGGGGTTCAGTGTCTTGCTCAAGGACACTTCGACATGTGACCGGAGGAGCCGGTGATCAAACCAACAACTGGGGAGATTGTGGCACAGGAAAGTAGAGCGGTTGTCCACCAGTCACCCAACATGTGACAGCGAGAAAAGTTTAGTCTCTTTAGAAAGTCTTAATAGACAGCTTTGAGAAGGTATATTGGACAGGTAAATGCCACCATCCCAGCTTACAGCACATTCCTGAAAATACAGTTTGGGATAGTCTGCTGTTAGACAACAACTGACCTTGGAGCAGTCCTGCAAACACTTCGAGACAAAACATGTATATGAGAAAAAGTTTGAACAACATTTCAAAAGTACAGTGAGTACAAGTTGCCATTATAACTAGGTAAAATCCTAAGAGTAAAATGCACTCATTTAATCATACTTGATTTTCCATCACACGTCCTCATTGTGTTTCATAATTTCTCCTTCCTTGGTTTGTTCTTCTGTCCTGTTTGTCACATCAGTTCTGTTTCTAATGTGATATTTTATTTTGTTCAGTGTCTTGTCTGTGGCGCAGGAAGGTAGAGCGGTTGTCCACCAATCTCACAGTTGTTGGTTCAATCCCCGGCTCCTCCAGTCACATGTCGAAGTGTCCTTGAGCAAGACACTGAACCCCAACTTAGTTGCTCCCGGTGAGTGTTGGCCAGCTGCATAGCAGCTCCCCCATCGGTGTATGAATGTGTGTGATTGTGAGTGTGAATGGGTAAATAAGAAGCAGTGTAAAGCGCTTTGAGTGCCAATAGGTAGAAAAGCGCTATATAAGTGCAGACCATTTGTCTTGTATCTTACTTCTGTCATGTTCAAGTTCTTGTAAGGCTTTGTTTGTTTGTTTGTTTAATGTCCTGCAACGATTGGTGCTTTATGCCACAAAGTCTTTTAGTGCTAAATAAAGTCATGCAGTGCAGACCATGGAGATGAACCTTTGTGTCCTTTCACTTGGAAATACTTTGAAGGGGGACTTGTCAAGTGCTCATTCAAGTCCCCCAGTGGTAGAGAATCCCCCAGTGGTAGAGAATCTGGTAGATAATGAAACAGAGATAGAGGAGACAGCAGAAAAAGACTCAAGAGAGAAGCCTTTAGGTAAAGAAACAGACATTACAGTGAACAAAATTTCCAGCCTGTGATGGTTTCTTCTTTGTTTGGATCTGCTGTCATGTCTGTCTTGTCTATATTGTTTTGTTGTTCTTGTGGTCTATCTTGAGGTTTTCTTTTTTCTCTATTCTGTTTCTTCTTATCTACTTTTGTGCCTGGAGTCACTGTGCATATCTGTATGCATACCCTTACCCTGTCCTTGTGGATCTCGTGAAGTTAAACTTGTAGGTTTCTTTTGATTTAAAAATTGTCCGGTGTTTATTTCCCTTGCTCCTGTTTGGTAGTACAGTTCGGTGTTTTCTAGTTTAGAGTATTTATGTTAAGAGAGTTCTCCTTAGCCTTCCCCTTGTGTTTACTTGCTTTAGGTGTCTATGTTAACCCATGGCTTACTTATTTAGTAGTTTAGTGTTTCTCCCGTGTGTTCATTTAGGTTTTATTTCTGTATCTGTTCTCCCTATAGCCTGGGTTTATTGTTACCTCCTTTTAGGAGCGAGTTTGGTTGTTTTATATATCTGTCAAATAAAAACCTTTTTCGTTCATCCCTCGCACTGTCTCCTCTCCATCCCAAACAAAAACCTTGACAGTATCTTGCATTGGTCCCCCTCTTCTGCTCTCATGGCTTTCTTTTGTTGATTTTGCCATATGTCTTGTATTTTCCTTGTTCCTTCATTTTGATTTTCATTGTAATTTTCTTTTGTGTCAGGTGTCACGCTGACTGTTGTCCTTGGAGACGTTTCTGTGTTATCTTCTGAGGATGATGATAGGCCGCTCCGAACTGTCCTCTGCACAGGCCGCCTCCTCCAGTGTCATGATCAAGCTGACCCCCTTCCGGTGTCCAGTTGTTCCAATTATAAATCCAGAAAGGAGACCATAAAACCAGTCCAGCTTCTCCTTTGTTGAGTCTTTCTCAAGCTTGACTGTTAAGTAAAACGATATTGTTACACAGTGCTCTCCTGCTACTAATTGATTCCATAAATGTCACTCACTATGTGCTTACTGAGAGCTGGCCTTTGTACTTTCTTCAAGAATGTATTAATGTCTGCAGGTTTCGCAAGCATTAGTAAGCATAACTTAGCTAATTGACCCGTAGGCTAACCAGTATGGAGGTCATGCTTCAATATTCAGGCATCACAAATAAATACAATTGAAAATTTGCTTAATATTATACATAATTTGGATTAGATTTTCATTTACACATTTAGTCATTTAGCAGACGCTTTTATCCAAAGCGACTTACAAGTGAGGTACAAGGCGTGCAGAATTTGGTAGCTCGTTCCACCATCGTGGGATGATTGCGCTAAAATGTGTAACTACACAAAATCAGCTGCAAAAAGAGCCTGACAAAATGTATTCAGGTTGTGGAGTTTGTCACATATCCAGGGTTATTTTAGGCTGCTCTAATTCCTCTTTCAGTCTCTATATTTGTGTATAAGCTTTCCACATCCATCGAGAACAGGTAGCAATGTTCTGGTAGTGTTAAGGATTTGATTTTGGTGACAAAGTCATTGGTATCCTTGATGTAACTGGGATGTTTGTTTGAGAGTGTTCAGAAAATAGTCAATGAATTCTGCTGACCCATAGGATTCACTTCCACAATCTGAGATGATGGGTCTTCCAGGAGGTATTTTGTAGGGGACAGGCCATGTTTCTGGAGGTTTGTAAATCTTGGGGAGTAGATAGAACCTACTTCTGGTGTTTTGTCTGTGGTTTTGTAAATCCTTTCTGCTGTTTCTCCCCATGGACTGAAGTATAAACATAGCTCCTTGTAAATATTTACGGGGAGCTTTAACCTCTGGCAGCTGTGCTTCAAGGAGAAACTTCAAAAAAGTTCTCACATGTCCGATATGGATGAGCTGGGTTGTTATAGCCTGTTTCTTTAGACTCTCTACCCATCTGGTGGAGACATCCCACGCACATTAGCTACATATCATTGCTTAGTTTAATAAAATGTGAAAAAAATAGTGTAAGTATTTACTCAAGTAGCTTTTCTCTGTTCTGCAAAAAGGTTAAAGTCATCTCAGGCACAAATAGACCCATTGGCGGCTACGACCGATACGCTGTTTGGCATTTTCTTCTTTTTTCTTTCCAGGCCCAGTAATGTGCTGGAACAATGTGTTTAGCACCTTCTCTTTAACAGGTAATAAGGTAAAGCAGTAAAAGTGAGTGGCATTATGTTTATATGTTGCCAACACATTGTGTTAGATAGTGTTTCTTTAGCCCAACCAGAGATAACAAAATCATGGATTCAATACCCAGAAAAACATTTACATTTAGAATAAAAGCATCTGCTGGTTAAATGAATGCAAGATCAACATTCATCTACATAATACATACCAAAGCAGGGAAGTTTAGTTGTGTTGTCTAAATCTTGGACTAATGGGTTTAGGTTGAAAGGTTTTCATTTTTTTCTTCAGGCTGCACACTTTCTGCTTCAGTATCTCACAATGCTGACACTTGCGCAGGACCTGTTGTTGAGTTGGTCTAGAGACAGAAGAATTACTTGGCCCTGGAATGTGCTTCTGTTGTCTCCACTTACTCTTTCTCCTCCAGCCTCCTCTTCACAGCTTTCACGTTCACCCTCCTCATCACTGTCACTGGTCAACTATTCTTGGTCCAGTTTACTAACCATTGAAGGCTGGGGATTGGACCGTCTTAGCTCCTTAAGGGCTTTTATTTAGCCCTTTCTTTTGCTTTCTGCATAATGTCCTTATAGTCATCTATCTGAAATAGCAGGCACATCAGTAAAGTTAAAATACAGTACTAAATGCATATGTCTACCATGTACTTCCTCAGTCAATCTTTAACCATTGCAAGTAATAACATTGACTTTGATGTGGACATTTTCCATATTTTTATCCAGTCTTACAAGGTTTTTAACTTTACACAGAGGACAGTTCAGCCTGCCACTATGACTGGGGAGACTGGGGTTTCTTGGACATGTGTTCTCTGGTAAAGTTAAAGCAAAAGGTTGGAACATCTTATCAGGGTACAACCCTATAATAAAGAAATCCTGGACTATGAGGAAATAGGAAACATTCCTGAAATATTTCATCTCTACACAATCATTATCTACAACCCAAATTCCAAAGAAGTTGGGACATGGTGTATAACATAAATTAACACAGAATCTCATCAACCCACATTTTATTCACAATACAACATAAATATCAGATGTTGAAACTGTGATATTTTACCATCTCAGTGAAAATAGTTTATTTTGAATTTGATGGCAGCAATACTTCTCAAAAAGGTTGGAACAGAGGAAACAAAATGCTGGAAAAAAGTAATTGCTGCAAATAAAAAAAAGAAATAGGAGCACTGCTTATAAAAGGAACATTTTAGAGCGGTAGATACTCTCAAATGTGAGGATGGGCAGAGGTTCACTAATCTGTGTGTCACAGCTGTGAGGCTGATTCTTGTTGCCCTCATGATCAGCACTCTCTTCTCTCTCTCCTGGTCTCCAATCAGCCTCACGCTGTCCACTTGTTTCCTCCCCTTTATATGCTCCGTTCACCTGTCCCTCTCCGTCAGATCGTCTTTCGCCTCTACTGAGCCAACAAGCCACTCTCTGGCCCAAAAATCTGTGAAAGTCAAGTCTAGTTTGAGTCGTCTGTTTTCTGTGATGTTTTTTGGGATTTTGTGTTTTTTCTCTTAGGATCTGAGTTTGTTTGTTACTTTGTTGCCTCTCAGCCCAGCGGCTGTGTTCTCGAGGACGCATGCCAATTTTTCGCCTTACCCAGTAAGTGACTTTTGTACTCTCTGCATACAGATCAGAACGTAGTGGATTATTATTTAAAAAGACGATTTCTAGGAGTCAGGGTCAGTCTAGGAGTCAGGGTTTGAGTGTCCTTCTCCCGTGCCTATTTTCAGTTGATACTTTCCTTTATTTGTTGCTTCGTCTTTTAGTTGTACTTTTAGTTGTCTCCCTGGTTTTTCCAGCTGGCTTTCAGTTGAACTCCTCCCCACCGGTCTCCCGCTGCTGGCTCCCCTGCTCTCCCTGACTGCAGCACCGCCACCTCTCTTCCAAAACTAGTAAGAGTTTAATCCGTCTAATCTAATTCGTTCGTATCTCCCCGTGCCTTGATTATTATTCACCTGTCTCTTTTCCTCCTCAGAGCTCCCTACCCCTTCCTGGCCACCTCCACCTCCCAAAGAGAATCAGAGAAATCCCGTAGCCTACTAAAATTAGCTTTTGCAATTGTTTGCATTTTAATTGCAGCTGGGGAAAAGTATGTTACCAGCAGGATGATGTTTTTATTCCCCTCTCCTCCATTTAGCCTCTGCTCCTAGCAAGAGCCCTGTTGTACCTCCCTCTTTACAGAGTGCAAAAAGTTACGACTATAACCCCTAGTTCTAAGGACTTTAAACAGGATACTCGTAGCAACTTCAACATCCTCTGGTCTAGTGCATATTCTTCTAAACCTTATTAATTGAGATTTGATAATCCCTCTAAATGTATGTTTAGGATGATGACTATTTTTATGCAACAAGGCATGAGTATCAGTCTGTTTAAAATAAACTCTAGTCCCTAATGTCCATTTATCTGCAGTATCTTTTATCATAAAGACTTGAGTGTCCAAAAATATAATGTATTCAGACTGTAAGTTGTATTTAACCGAAATGGAATCATGATGATTGTTTAAAATATTAATAAAATGTTTGAAGTCCAATTCAGAGTGGCTCCAAATTCCAAAAATATCATCCAGATATCGGACATAAAATAAAGGGATCTTTGGACACTTGGGAAAGACAGTCTGTTCCCAATCAGCCATATAAATATGGGCATATGCTGGGGCAAACTTCTTTCCCATGGCTGTCCCATTTACTTGGAGGTAATTCTTGGAGTTGAACTCAAAAATCATTCCTGGTTAGACTAAGTTTTAAAAGACACAGAAGAGCATCATCTGGCCTGGTAGGATCTGGACAACCCTCCAAGACCTGTTTTACTGCTTTTAGAACTAATTGAGTATCTATATTAGTATATAAAGAATCAATATCAAAGGTAAAGAGCATAGCTCCAGGTAAAAAAAAAAAAAATTCAAACCATCGTTTGAATTTTATCCACAAACGCATATGTATCTTTGAGACAACTTTCAGCTAGCGGATGTCTTCACATACATCTTCAACATCTCCCTGAGCAGCAATGTTGTTCCTACGTGCCTCAAGGCAATGACCATCGTGCCTGTGCCTAAGAAGTCTACTGTCTCCTGCCTCAATGACTATCGTCCCGTCGCGCTCACACCCATCGTGATGAAGTGCTTCGAGAGGCTCGTCATGAGGCACATTAAGACCCAACTCCCAACCTCCCTGGACCCCATGCAGTTTGCGTATCGTCCAAATCGTTCCACGGACGATGCCATCTCCACGACCCTCCATCTGGCCCTCACCCACCTGGACAATAAGGACTCATACGTACGAATGCTGTTCATGGACTTCAGCTCAGCATTCAACACAATCATCCCTCAGCACCTGATCGAGAAATTGAGCATACTGGGCCTGAACACCTCCCTCTGCAACTGGATTCTGGACTTCATGACTGGGAGACCCCAGTCAGTCCGGATCAGGAACATCTCCAGCACCACCACACTGAGCACTGGAGCCCCTCAGGGCTTTGTGCTCAGCCCTCTGCTGTTCACTCTGCTGACGCACGACTGTGTAGCAATACACAGCTCAAACCACATAGTCGAGTTCTCCGATGACACGACCGTGGTGGGTCTAATTAGCAAGAACAAGGAGTCAGCTTACAGAGAGGAGGTGCAACGATTAACAGCCTGGTGTGGAGCAAACAACCTGTCTCTGAACGTTGACAAAACTAAAGAGATGGTTGTAGACTTCAGGAGAGCACAGGGCGACCATTCTCCATTGATCATCGATGGATCCTCAGTGGAGATAGTCAAGAGCACCAAATTCCTTGGTGTTCATCTGGCGGACAACCTCACCTGGTCAGTCAACACCAGCTCTATCACCAAGAAGGCCCAGCAGCGTCTCTACTTCCTGAGAAGGCTGAGGAAAGCCCATCTCCCTCCCCCCATCCTGACCATGTTCTACAGAGGGACCATTGAGAGCATCCTGAGCAGCTGCATCACTGCCTGGTTTGGGAACTGCACCGTCGCGGATCGCAAGACCCTACAGAGGATAGTGAGGACAGCTGAGAAGATCATCGGAGTCTTTCTGCCCTCTATTATGCACATTTACACAACACGATGCATCCGCAAAGCCAACAGCATTGTGGACGACCCCACACACCCATCACACACACTCTTCACACTCCTGCCGTCAGGAAAGAGGTTCCGAAGCATTCGGGCCACCACATCCAGACTATGCAACAGTTTTTTCCCGCAAGCCATCAGGCTCCTCAACACACAGAACTGAAATAGAACTTAAACACACTACAAACCGAACTCACACACATTCTCATCACTCACTACTCATCTCATTCCACCACCACTTATTTATTATTTATTTACTTTTATCATTCTACATTTACCGTACTACACTGTTTACCTGCTGTTTTTTGCACATTCCAATGCAATTGCACTGTTTACATGCTGGACATTTAAATGCACTATACCGTTTACATGCTGCTCTTTTTTTACACCCCTAGCACACTTAACTGTACTGTATTGTACTGTAAAATAGTATACAGTAGGTTTACTGGTCGGCACTGTCTTGGGTTTTGTGTCCTGTCCTGTGTTACTTGTGTTGTCTGTCTACACTGTCTGTCTGCACTGTTTGCACTTGGTTGCACTCGATGCACTTTACTATAGCTTGTGTTGTTTGTAGCACCTTGGTTATTGGAGGAACGCTATCTCGTTTCTACTGTGTACTGTGTACCACTGTGTATAGTAGAAATGACAATAAAAGCCACTTGATATGTCTTCATGTCTCTGAGACAAGGGATTAAAAAAATTGTCAATATATTCTGCAATTCTATAAGACTCACTCCCACAGTCCAACACAATTGGTCGACCGGGAGGAATTTCATGTGTTACAGTCCACGTGCTGGGGTCCTTACGGACTTTAGGAAGCAAATAAAATTTGTGTGGACGAGGAGTCTTGACCAATCAAGTAATTCCTCTGTTTGGCCGAGATATAACCCTGTCTCCATATTTTCTCCACAATCTTACCAATTTCCCCCCCGAGTCTCCTCCTGTAAGGAGTGTGTCAGAGGACGATAATGTACAGTGTTATTCAGCTGTCTATTTGCCTCCATAAGATATTGTGATCGATCCAACTCGATCCCCCAACTCTTAGTTTAATTGTTTCATCCAAGAATCAAAAATAAGAGATGCTGTTCTAGCTGTCCAATGGACTGGATCCTGGGTCTGTACTTTGAAAAGGTGTTCTTCCACCATGGTCAAAGTTCTAAAGTGTGTCAATAAAAAGATATTAAGTTGTTCTATCAAGGACTGTGCTTCTAATGGAAGCTCAGTTGAACACTGGATTAGGTGTACCCAAATCCTCGCATGAGGGAAAATCCTCTTCGCCAAAGCCACAAGCTGCTGGAATTGCTTTTTAATAGTTGGCAAAAGGTTTCCCCTCAAGCAGTTATTAAGACCCACTGAAAGCACCACCTTTTGAGTGGCGGTTTGTGGGTTCAACTTTCCTAATACACCCTTCTAATGATGGATCTGTGCTCCAGGGAAACTGTCAACCTGGACCAATGGATAGTTATATTCCGAAATTCTGGACAGATTAGAATCTCCCAATAAGAGTACCCTCTCCTTCACTTCCAAAGAACACCTCCTGATCTTTTGAGAAGTCCTGGGATGACAAGTTGGTCTCTGTCCTAGTAGCTTAGGGAGTGCAGCATCTCCGGAAGGTTGACTAGAGGGAGAAGAAATTCTCTCTATCTCAGCATTACCACCAGTGGATGCAATTGCCTGTCCAGAATTACTCATTTGTGAGGGGAAAGGAGAGATGGAATCCGACCCCAAAACTGCCACATTTGACCAAATAGACTGACCATTTGTAATTTCATTCCTTTCAATGTTCATATGTGACACAGAATCATCCAAAGGATATAAGTCCTCATTAGAACAAAATAAAAGGCCATTTCTCTCTAAGCCTGAAAAAATAGATTTTTGTTCTCCTGGATCCGGGAGAGGGGGAACAGCATCAAAGGTCTGAGAAGGCGGTGCTACCGTAAAGGGTAAAACCATTCGTTTCCCCTGATTCCCTTTCGGGGAACAACACTCTGTGTGTACCACTGCCTGTACAGTAACCCCCCTCTTCTCAACACCAGAATAGGAGCCGACAGCCAAAAAAATCAGAGTTAGAGTCAGGAGCAAGGGACGGGTTAGGGTTAGGGCCAGAAGCAAGGAACAGGTTAGGGATAGGGTCAAAAGCAAGGGACAGGTTAGGGTTAGGGGTCAGGAGCAAAGGACGGGTTAGGGTTAGGGGGTTAGGGTTAGGGGAAATGAATTTATCTCGATGACTCTCCCCGCTTCGTCCGTTGACTGGGCGGTTTGGAGTAGAG
>NW_027125367.1:0-55000 GCF_033026475.1 Channa argus
GAGACTTTCTCCAATGAAAAATAGCTGCACTTGCAGCAGCAGCCCTAGGATGTCAATTACAACAGGCGGAGATCCTGTCCACTATACTAACGAGGACTGGAACAGCACTGGCCCCGGCCATGCCCCTGGTGTAGTTACGCCGTTCTGATGCCATTAGTTTTACTCGCACAAGGTTGGATAAAAATGCATCACTTGTCAAATTACGCCCCTACGTTCTCCGGCAATCTGCAATTGAAAAGGAACGTTACCTACGGGCCTGAATGTGAAAGCATGCTTTTGCCTACGCTCTGAAGTAGCTCGTCAAAGTCGCCGATTTCTGTGGTGTAGCGGTTATCAAGTTCGCCTCACACGTGAAAGGTCCCTGGCCTGAAACCAGGCAGAAACACAATTGTTGTTATTTAAAGATGACATTAACACTCAAGCTGTGTCAGTGGGTTGACTAATGGTCGTCGTCGTTCAATTTCAGTTTTGAGTTACCTGTTGAGGAGTTCCTTTCCTGCAATTGCATGCCCTCTTCTTGGTGCACGCGATATGGCAAACAGCATGTGCAAATTGGTCAAAGAAATTGAAAAGGGTTATGCGAGACTACAGAAGAAAGTTAAGAACCAATTTCTAAACAGCCTCAGTTTGGACAAAGCCACCACATACTATTAATCGAAATAGAGACTTTCTCCAATGAAAAATAGCTGCACTTGCAGCAGCAGCCCTAGGATGTCAATTACAACAGGCGGAGATCCTGTCCACTATACTAACGAGGACTGGAACAGCACTGGCCCCGGCCATGCCCCTGGTGTAGTTACGCCGTTCTGATGCCATTAGTTTTACTCGCACAAGGTTGGATAAAAATGCATCACTTGTCAAATTACGCCCCTACGTTCTCCGGCAATCTGCAATTGAAAAGGAACGTTACCTACGGGCCTGAATGTGAAAGCCTGCTTTTGCCTACGCTCTGAAGTAGCCCGTCAAAGTCGCCGGTATCTGTGGTGTAGCGGTTATCAAGTTCGCCTCACACGTGAAAGGTCCCTGGCCTGAAACCAGGCAGAAACACAATTGTTGTTATTTTAAGATGACATTCACACTCAAGCTGTGTCAGTGGGTTGACTAAGTTCTTACACATGCTTGCTCCGTAAAACAACCTGAAATCACAGAATGGCACACATAGAGACTACCTTCCAAACCGTCTTAAGTACAAAAACAAAAGTTTAGGGGCCTCTTGGCATCGTAAGCCGGACAGAGGTGGTGTAATGCCGAAACCCGGGATCGAACCAGGGACCTTCAGATCTTCAGTCTAACGCTCTCCCAACTGAGCTATTTCGGCACAACAACCGATGACTTCTTCTGGCCATCATTTGCAAATGCAAGCCTCCTCAACCAAGCCAAAGACGTATTGCGGGAAATTTCAACTGTCCGGGACAAAGGCAAAAAGACTCTCCCCGACGTGGAATCGAACCCCGGTCTTCCACGTGACAGGCGGAGATACTGTCCACTATACTAACGAGGACTGGAAAAGCACTGCTCGTTTGCAGTCTCGCGAGAGTAGTCGCTGGACAAAGGCTGTGTGCCTTTGACTGAGCGGACCATTACTGGCTAAAGTTGCAATTGTCGTCGTTCAATTTCAGTTTTGAGTACCTGTTGAGGAGTTCCTTTCCTGCAATTGCATGCCCTCTTCTTGGTGCACGCGATATGGCAAACAGCATGTGCAAATTGGTCAAAGAAATCGAAAAGGGCAAGCAGCAAGTGCAAATTGGTCAAAGAAATTGAAAAGGGTTATGCGAGACTACAGAAGAAAGTTAAGAACCAATTTCTAAACAGCCTCACTTTGGACAAAGCCACCACATACTATTAATCGAAATAGAGACTTTCTCCCATGAAAAATAGCTGCACTTGCAGCAGCAGCCCTAGGATGTCAATTACAACAGGCGGAGATACTGTCCACTATACTAACGAGGACTGGAACAGCACTGCCCCCGGCCATGCCCCTGGTGTAGTTACGCCGTTCTGATGCCATTACTTTTACTCGCTCAAGGTTGGACAAAAATGAATCAATTGTCAAATTACTTTCCTACGTTCTCCGTCAATCTGCATTTGAAAAGGAACGTTACCTACGGGCCTGAATGTGAAAGCCTACTTTTGCCTGTTAGATCTTTTGCAGTCACTCCAGAGTAGTCGCCGAAAAAAGGCTGTGTCTTTGACAGAGCGGACGATTACTGGCTAAAGTTGCAATGGTCGTTATTCAATTTCAGTTTTGAGTATCTGTTGACTACAATTGCGCGCCCTCTTCTTGTTGGACGCGATATGGCAAACAGCATGTGCAAATTGGTCAAAGAAATCAAAAAGGGTTTTGCGAGACTACAGAAGATTGTTAAGAACCAATTTCTAAACAGCCTTTGTTTCTCCCATGAAAAACAGCTGCACTGAAGAAGCAGCCCTAGGATGTCAATTACCACAGCTTCAATCCCCTCTCCACGCTACACTGGCTTAGCATTGGACCGATCAGCCTCCACATATGAGCATGGTCCCCATTAAGCTGAGAAAGTACCTATTGTGCACTAGGATTTTGGAAAGCCCCTTAGAGTCGACCTTGCACGATAATGTGTCGCTTTGTGGTTAGATGCTACCCTCTGAAAGTAATACCCTACGTGGCTAAATTCTGTAGTGTAGTGGATATCACCTTGGCCTAACATGCATAAAGGTCCCTCGTTCGAAATCAGGCAGAAACCCTTTTGCTATCCATTATCCTGTGCACAGTCAGTCTGGGTGGATTGCCTTGTAAAAGGGGTTGTCTCAGCTCTAACAATTAGAAAGGCAACACTTTTGGTTTTAGTACTACAAAGTTCGATAAAGATCCTTTCATCCCAAAACCCCTGAGGAGTAAACTTCCACGACCGTGGTATTCTTCTTGCTGGGAAGCTACGCTCTGAAGTAGCTCGTCAAAGTCGCCGATTTCTGTGGTGTAGCGGTTATCAAGTTCGCCTCACACGTGAAAGGTCCCTGGCCTGAAACCAGGCAGAAACACAATTGTTGTTATTTAAAGATGACATTAACACTCAAGCTGTGTCAGTGGGTTGACTAATGGTCGTCGTCGTTCAATTTCAGT
The DNA here is from genome assembly GCF_033026475.1 of Channa argus. NCBI lineage: Eukaryota > Metazoa > Chordata > Actinopteri > Anabantiformes > Channidae > Channa > Channa argus. The sequence continues at coordinate 3,098 of NW_027125367.1, forward strand.
TTTGAGTTACCTGTTGAGGAGTTCCTTTCCTGCAATTGCATGCCCTCTTCTTGGTGCACGCGATATGGCAAACAGCATGTGCAAATTGGTCAAAGAAATTGAAAAGGGTTATGCGAGACTACAGAAGAAAGTTAAGAACCAATTTCTAAACAGCCTCAGTTTGGACAAAGCCACCACATACTATTAATCGAAATAGAGACTTTCTCCCATGAAAAATAGCTGCACTTGCAGCAGCAGCCCTAGGATGTCAATTACAACAGGCGGAGATCCTGTCCACTATACTAACGAGGACTGGAACAGCACTGGCCCCGGCCATGCCCCTGGTGTAGTTACGCCGTTCTGATGCCATTAGTTTTACTCGCACAAGGTTGGATAAAAATGCATCACTTGTCAAATTACGCCCCTACGTTCTCCGGCAATCTGCAATTGAAAAGGAACGTTACCTACGGGCCTGAATGTGAAAGCCTGCTTTTGCCTACGCTCTGAAGTAGCCCGTCAAAGTCGCCGGTATCTGTGGTGTAGCGGTTATCAAGTTCGCCTCACACGTGAAAGGTCCCTGGCCTGAAACCAGGCAGAAACACAATTGTTGTTATTTTAAGATGACATTCACACTCAAGCTGTGTCAGTGGGTTGACTAAGTTCTTACACATGCTTGCTCCGTAAAACAACCTGAAATCACAGAATGGCACACATAGAGACTACCTTCCGAACCGTCTTAAGTACAAAAACAAAAGTTTAGGGGCCTCTTGGCATCGTAAGCCGGACAGAGGTGGTGTAATGCCGAAACCCGGGATCGAACCAGGGACCTTCAGATCTTCAGTCTAACGCTCTCCCAACTGAGCTATTTCGGCACAACAACCGATGACTTCTTCTGGCCATCATTTGCAAATGCAAGCCTCCTCAACCAAGCCAAAGACGTATTGCGGGAAATTTCAACTGTCCGGGACAAAGGCAAAAAGACTCTCCCCGTCGGGGAATCGAACCCCGGTCTTCCACGTGACAGGCGGAGATACTGTCCACTATACTAACGAGGACTGGAAAAGCACTGCTCGTTTGCAGTCTCGCGAGAGTAGTCGCTGGACAAAGGCTGTGTGCCTTTGACTGAGCGGACCATTACTGGCTAAAGTTGCAATTGTCGTCGTTCAATTTCAGTTTTGAGTACCTGTTGAGGAGTTCCTTTCCTGCAATTGCATGCCCTCTTCTTGGTGCACGCGATATGGCAAACAGCATGTGCAAATTGGTCAAAGAAATCGAAAAGGGCAAGCAGCAAGTGCAAATTGGTCAAAGAAATTGAAAAGGGTTATGCGAGACTACAGAAGAAAGTTAAGAACCAATTTCTAAACAGCCTCACTTTGGACAAAGCCACCACATACTATTAATCGAAATAGAGACTTTCTCCCATGAAAAATAGCTGCACTTGCAGCAGCAGCCCTAGGATGTCAATTACAACAGGCGGAGATACTGTCCACTATACTAACGAGGACTGGAACAGCACTGCCCCCGGCCATGCCCCTGGTGTAGTTACGCCGTTCTGATGCCATTACTTTTACTCGCTCAAGGTTGGACAAAAATGAATCAATTGTCAAATTACTTTCCTACGTTCTCCGTCAATCTGCATTTGAAAAGGAACGTTACCTACGGGCCTGAATGTGAAAGCCTACTTTTGCCTGTTAGATCTTTTGCAGTCACTCCAGAGTAGTCGCCGAAAAAAGGCTGTGTCTTTGACAGAGCGGACGATTACTGGCTAAAGTTGCAATGGTCGTTATTCAATTTCAGTTTTGAGTATCTGTTGACTACAATTGCGCGCCCTCTTCTTGTTGGACGCGATATGGCAAACAGCATGTGCAAATTGGTCAAAGAAATCAAAAAGGGTTTTGCGAGACTACAGAAGATTGTTAAGAACCAATTTCTAAACAGCCTTTGTTTCTCCCATGAAAAACAGCTGCACTGAAGAAGCAGCCCTAGGATGTCAATTACCACAGCTTCAATCCCCTCTCCACGCTACACTGGCTTAGCATTGGACCGATCAGCCTCCACATAAGAGCATGGTCCCCATTAAGCTGAGAAAGTACCTATTGTGCACTAGGATTTTGGAAAGCCCCTTAGAGTCGACCTTGCACGATAATGTGTCGCTTTGTGGTTAGATGCTACCCTCTGAAAGTAATACCCTACGTGGCTAAATTCTGTAGTGTAGTGGATATCACCTTGGCCTAACATGCATAAAGGTCCCTCGTTCGAAATCAGGCAGAAACCCTTTTGCTATCCATTATCCTGTGCACAGTCAGTCTGGGTGGATTGCCTTGTAAAAGGGGTTGTCTCAGCTCTAACAATTAGAAAGGCAACACTTTTGGTTTTAGTACTACAAAGTTCGATAAAGATCCTTTCATCCCAAAACCCCTGAGGAGTAAACTTCCACGACCGTGGTATTCTTCTTGCTGGGAAGCTACGCTCTGAAGTAGCTCGTCAAAGTCGCCGATTTCTGTGGTGTAGCGGTTATCAAGTTCGCCTCACACGTGAAAGGTCCCTGGCCTGAAACCAGGCAGAAACACAATTGTTGTTATTTAAAGATGACATTAACACTCAAGCTGTGTCAGTGGGTTGACTAATGGTCGTCGTCGTTCAATTTCAGTTTTGAGTTACCTGTTGAGGAGTTCCTTTCCTGCAATTGCATGCCCTCTTCTTGGTGCACGCGATATGGCAAACAGCATGTGCAAATTGGTCAAAGAAATTGAAAAGGGTTATGCGAGACTACAGAAGAAAGTTAAGAACCAATTTCTAAACAGCCTCAGTTTGGACAAAGCCACCACATACTATTAATCGAAATAGAGACTTTCTCCAATGAAAAATAGCTGCACTTGCAGCAGCAGCCCTAGGATGTCAATTACAACAGGCGGAGATCCTGTCCACTATACTAACGAGGACTGGAACAGCACTGGCCCCGGCCATGCCCCTGGTGTAGTTACGCCGTTCTGATGCCATTAGTTTTACTCGCACAAGGTTGGATAAAAATGCATCACTTGTCAAATTACGCCCCTACGTTCTCCGGCAATCTGCAATTGAAAAGGAACGTTACCTACGGGCCTGAATGTGAAAGCCTGCTTTTGCCTACGCTCTGAAGTAGCCCGTCAAAGTCGCCGGTATCTGTGGTGTAGCGGTTATCAAGTTCGCCTCACACGTGAAAGGTCCCTGGCCTGAAACCAGGCAGAAACACAATTGTTGTTATTTTAAGATGACATTCACACTCAAGCTGTGTCAGTGGGTTGACTAAGTTCTTACACATGCTTGCTCCGTAAAACAACCTGAAATCACAGAATGGCACACATAGAAACTACCTTCCGAACCGTCTTAAGTACAAAAACAAAAGTTTAGGGGCCTCTTGGCATCGTAAGCCGGACAGAGGTGGTGTAATGCCGAAACCCGGGATCGAACCAGGGACCTTCAGATCTTCAGTCTAACGCTCTCCCAACTGAGCTATTTCGGCACAACAACCGATGACTTCTTCTGGCCATCATTTGCAAATGCAAGCCTCCTCAACCAAGCCAAAGACGTATTGCGGGAAATTTCAACTGTCCGGGACAAAGGCAAAAAGACTCTCCCCGTCGGGGAATCGAACCCCGGTCTTCCACGTGACAGGCGGAGATACTGTCCACTATACTAACGAGGACTGGAAAAGCACTGCTCGTTTGCAGTCTCGCGAGAGTAGTCGCTGGACAAAGGCTGTGTGCCTTTGACTGAGCGGACCATTACTGGCTAAAGTTGCAATTGTCGTCGTTCAATTTCAGTTTTGAGTACCTGTTGAGGAGTTCCTTTCCTGCAATTGCATGCCCTCTTCTTGGTGCACGCGATATGGCAAACAGCATGTGCAAATTGGTCAAAGAAATCGAAAAGGGCAAGCAGCAAGTGCAAATTGGTCAAAGAAATTGAAAAGGGTTATGCGAGACTACAGAAGAAAGTTAAGAACCAATTTCTAAACAGCCTCACTTTGGACAAAGCCACCACATACTATTAATCGAAATAGAGACTTTCTCCCATGAAAAATAGCTGCACTTGCAGCAGCAGCCCTAGGATGTCAATTACAACAGGCGGAGATACTGTCCACTATACTAACGAGGACTGGAACAGCACTGCCCCCGGCCATGCCCCTGGTGTAGTTACGCCGTTCTGATGCCATTACTTTTACTCGCTCAAGGTTGGACAAAAATGAATCAATTGTCAAATTACTTTCCTACGTTCTCCGTCAATCTGCATTTGAAAAGGAACGTTACCTACGGGCCTGAATGTGAAAGCCTACTTTTGCCTGTTAGATCTTTTGCAGTCACTCCAGAGTAGTCGCCGAAAAAAGGCTGTGTCTTTGACAGAGCGGACGATTACTGGCTAAAGTTGCAATGGTCGTTATTCAATTTCAGTTTTGAGTATCTGTTGACTACAATTGCGCGCCCTCTTCTTGTTGGACGCGATATGGCAAACAGCATGTGCAAATTGGTCAAAGAAATCAAAAAGGGTTTTGCGAGACTACAGAAGATTGTTAAGAACCAATTTCTAAACAGCCTTTGTTTCTCCCATGAAAAACAGCTGCACTGAAGAAGCAGCCCTAGGATGTCAATTACCACAGCTTCAATCCCCTCTCCACGCTACACTGGCTTAGCATTGGACCGATCAGCCTCCACATAAGAGCATGGTCCCCATTAAGCTGAGAAAGTACCTATTGTGCACTAGGATTTTGGAAAGCCCCTTAGAGTCGACCTTGCACGATAATGTGTCGCTTTGTGGTTAGATGCTACCCTCTGAAAGTAATACCCTACGTGGCTAAATTCTGTAGTGTAGTGGATATCACCTTGGCCTAACATGCATAAAGGTCCCTCGTTCGAAATCAGGCAGAAACCCTTTTGCTATCCATTATCCTGTGCACAGTCAGTCTGGGTGGATTGCCTTGTAAAAGGGGTTGTCTCAGCTCTAACAATTAGAAAGGCAACACTTTTGGTTTTAGTACTACAAAGTTCGATAAAGATCCTTTCATCCCAAAACCCCTGAGGAGTAAACTTCCACGACCGTGGTATTCTTCTTGCTGGGAAGCTACGCTCTGAAGTAGCTCGTCAAAGTCGCCGATTTCTGTGGTGTAGCGGTTATCAAGTTCGCCTCACACGTGAAAGGTCCCTGGCCTGAAACCAGGCAGAAACACAATTGTTGTTATTTAAAGATGACATTAACACTCAAGCTGTGTCAGTGGGTTGACTAATGGTCGTCGTCGTTCAATTTCAGTTTTGAGTTACCTGTTGAGGAGTTCCTTTCCTGCAATTGCATGCCCTCTTCTTGGTGCACGCGATATGGCAAACAGCATGTGCAAATTGGTCAAAGAAATTGAAAAGGGTTATGCGAGACTACAGAAGAAAGTTAAGAACCAATTTCTAAACAGCCTCAGTTTGGACAAAGCCACCACATACTATTAATCGAAATAGAGACTTTCTCCAATGAAAAATAGCTGCACTTGCAGCAGCAGCCCTAGGATGTCAATTACAACAGGCGGAGATCCTGTCCACTATACTAACGAGGACTGGAACAGCACTGGCCCCGGCCATGCCCCTGGTGTAGTTACGCCGTTCTGATGCCATTAGTTTTACTCGCACAAGGTTGGATAAAAATGCATCACTTGTCAAATTACGCCCCTACGTTCTCCGGCAATCTGCAATTGAAAAGGAACGTTACCTACGGGCCTGAATGTGAAAGCCTGCTTTTGCCTACGCTCTGAAGTAGCCCGTCAAAGTCGCCGGTATCTGTGGTGTAGCGGTTATCAAGTTCGCCTCACACGTGAAAGGTCCCTGGCCTGAAACCAGGCAGAAACACAATTGTTGTTATTTTAAGATGACATTCACACTCAAGCTGTGTCAGTGGGTTGACTAAGTTCTTACACATGCTTGCTCCGTAAAACAACCTGAAATCACAGAATGGCACACATAGAAACTACCTTCCGAACCGTCTTAAGTACAAAAACAAAAGTTTAGGGGCCTCTTGGCATCGTAAGCCGGACAGAGGTGGTGTAATGCCGAAACCCGGGATCGAACCAGGGACCTTCAGATCTTCAGTCTAACGCTCTCCCAACTGAGCTATTTCGGCACAACAACCGATGACTTCTTCTGGCCATCATTTGCAAATGCAAGCCTCCTCAACCAAGCCAAAGACGTATTGCGGGAAATTTCAACTGTCCGGGACAAAGGCAAAAAGACTCTCCCCGTCGGGGAATCGAACCCCGGTCTTCCACGTGACAGGCGGAGATACTGTCCACTATACTAACGAGGACTGGAAAAGCACTGCTCGTTTGCAGTCTCGCGAGAGTAGTCGCTGGACAAAGGCTGTGTGCCTTTGACTGAGCGGACCATTACTGGCTAAAGTTGCAATTGTCGTCGTTCAATTTCAGTTTTGAGTACCTGTTGAGGAGTTCCTTTCCTGCAATTGCATGCCCTCTTCTTGGTGCACGCGATATGGCAAACAGCATGTGCAAATTGGTCAAAGAAATCGAAAAGGGCAAGCAGCAAGTGCAAATTGGTCAAAGAAATTGAAAAGGGTTATGCGAGACTACAGAAGAAAGTTAAGAACCAATTTCTAAACAGCCTCACTTTGGACAAAGCCACCACATACTATTAATCGAAATAGAGACTTTCTCCCATGAAAAATAGCTGCACTTGCAGCAGCAGCCCTAGGATGTCAATTACAACAGGCGGAGATACTGTCCACTATACTAACGAGGACTGGAACAGCACTGCCCCCGGCCATGCCCCTGGTGTAGTTACGCCGTTCTGATGCCATTACTTTTACTCGCTCAAGGTTGGACAAAAATGAATCAATTGTCAAATTACTTTCCTACGTTCTCCGTCAATCTGCATTTGAAAAGGAACGTTACCTACGGGCCTGAATGTGAAAGCCTACTTTTGCCTGTTAGATCTTTTGCAGTCACTCCAGAGTAGTCGCCGAAAAAAGGCTGTGTCTTTGACAGAGCGGACGATTACTGGCTAAAGTTGCAATGGTCGTTATTCAATTTCAGTTTTGAGTATCTGTTGACTACAATTGCGCGCCCTCTTCTTGTTGGACGCGATATGGCAAACAGCATGTGCAAATTGGTCAAAGAAATCAAAAAGGGTTTTGCGAGACTACAGAAGATTGTTAAGAACCAATTTCTAAACAGCCTTTGTTTCTCCCATGAAAAACAGCTGCACTGAAGAAGCAGCCCTAGGATGTCAATTACCACAGCTTCAATCCCCTCTCCACGCTACACTGGCTTAGCATTGGACCGATCAGCCTCCACATATGAGCATGGTCCCCATTAAGCTGAGAAAGTACCTATTGTGCACTAGGATTTTGGAAAGCCCCTTAGAGTCGACCTTGCACGATAATGTGTCGCTTTGTGGTTAGATGCTACCCTCTGAAAGTAATACCCTACGTGGCTAAATTCTGTAGTGTAGTGGATATCACCTTGGCCTAACATGCATAAAGGTCCCTCGTTCGAAATCAGGCAGAAACCCTTTTGCTATCCATTATCCTGTGCACAGTCAGTCTGGGTGGATTGCCTTGTAAAAGGGGTTGTCTCAGCTCTAACAATTAGAAAGGCAACACTTTTGGTTTTAGTACTACAAAGTTCGATAAAGATCCTTTCATCCCAAAACCCCTGAGGAGTAAACTTCCACGACCGTGGTATTCTTCTTGCTGGGAAGCTACGCTCTGAAGTAGCTCGTCAAAGTCGCCGATTTCTGTGGTGTAGCGGTTATCAAGTTCGCCTCACACGTGAAAGGTCCCTGGCCTGAAACCAGGCAGAAACACAATTGTTGTTATTTAAAGATGACATTAACACTCAAGCTGTGTCAGTCGGTTGACTAATGGTCGTCGTCGTTCAATTTCAGTTTTGAGTTACCTGTTGAGGAGTTCCTTTCCTGCAATTGCATGCCCTCTTCTTGGTGCACGCGATATGGCAAACAGCATGTGCAAATTGGTCAAAGAAATTGAAAAGGGTTATGCGAGACTACAGAAGAAAGTTAAGAACCAATTTCTAAACAGCCTCAGTTTGGACAAAGCCACCACATACTATTAATCGAAATAGAGACTTTCTCCAATGAAAAATAGCTGCACTTGCAGCAGCAGCCCTAGGATGTCAATTACAACAGGCGGAGATCCTGTCCACTATACTAACTAGGACTGGAACAGCACTGGCCCCGGCCATGCCCCTGGTGTAGTTACGCCGTTCTGATGCCATTAGTTTTACTCGCACAAGGTTGGATAAAAATGCATCACTTGTCAAATTACGCCCCTACGTTCTCCGGCAATCTGCAATTGAAAAGGAACGTTACCTACGGGCCTGAATGTGAAAGCCTGCTTTTGCCTACGCTCTGAAGTAGCCCGTCAAAGTCGCCGGTATCTGTGGTGTAGCGGTTATCAAGTTCGCCTCACACGTGAAAGGTCCCTGGCCTGAAACCAGGCAGAAACACAATTGTTGTTATTTTAAGATGACATTCACACTCAAGCTGTGTCAGTGGGTTGACTAAGTTCTTACACATGCTTGCTCCGTAAAACAACCTGAAATCACAGAATGGCACACATAGAGACTACCTTCCGAACCGTCTTAAGTACAAAAACAAAAGTTTAGGGGCCTCTTGGCATCGTAAGCCGGACAGAGGTGGTGTAATGCCGAAACCCGGGATCGAACCAGGGACCTTCAGATCTTCAGTCTAACGCTCTCCCAACTGAGCTATTTCGGCACAACAACCGATGACTTCTTCTGGCCATCATTTGCAAATGCAAGCCTCCTCAACCAAGCCAAAGACGTATTGCGGGAAATTTCAACTGTCCGGGACAAAGGCAAAAAGACTCTCCCCGTCGGGGAATCGAACCCCGGTCTTCCACGTGACAGGCGGAGATACTGTCCACTATACTAACGAGGACTGGAAAAGCACTGCTCGTTTGCAGTCTCGCGAGAGTAGTCGCTGGACAAAGGCTGTGTGCCTTTGACTGAGCGGACCATTACTGGCTAAAGTTGCAATTGTCGTCGTTCAATTTCAGTTTTGAGTACCTGTTGAGGAGTTCCTTTCCTGCAATTGCATGCCCTCTTCTTGGTGCACGCGATATGGCAAACAGCATGTGCAAATTGGTCAAAGAAATCGAAAAGGGCAAGCAGCAAGTGCAAATTGGTCAAAGAAATTGAAAAGGGTTATGCGAGACTACAGAAGAAAGTTAAGAACCAATTTCTAAACAGCCTCACTTTGGACAAAGCCACCACATACTATTAATCGAAATAGAGACTTTCTCCCATGAAAAATAGCTGCACTTGCAGCAGCAGCCCTAGGATGTCAATTACAACAGGCGGAGATACTGTCCACTATACTAACGAGGACTGGAACAGCACTGCCCCCGGCCATGCCCCTGGTGTAGTTACGCCGTTCTGATGCCATTACTTTTACTCGCTCAAGGTTGGACAAAAATGAATCAATTGTCAAATTACTTTCCTACGTTCTCCGTCAATCTGCATTTGAAAAGGAACGTTACCTACGGGCCTGAATGTGAAAGCCTACTTTTGCCTGTTAGATCTTTTGCAGTCACTCCAGAGTAGTCGCCGAAAAAAGGCTGTGTCTTTGACAGAGCGGACGATTACTGGCTAAAGTTGCAATGGTCGTTATTCAATTTCAGTTTTGAGTATCTGTTGACTACAATTGCGCGCCCTCTTCTTGTTGGACGCGATATGGCAAACAGCATGTGCAAATTGGTCAAAGAAATCAAAAAGGGTTTTGCGAGACTACAGAAGATTGTTAAGAACCAATTTCTAAACAGCCTTTGTTTCTCCCATGAAAAACAGCTGCACTGAAGAAGCAGCCCTAGGATGTCAATTACCACAGCTTCAATCCCCTCTCCACGCTACACTGGCTTAGCATTGGACCGATCAGCCTCCACATAAGAGCATGGTCCCCATTAAGCTGAGAAAGTACCTATTGTGCACTAGGATTTTGGAAAGCCCCTTAGAGTCGACCTTGCACGATAATGTGTCGCTTTGTGGTTAGATGCTACCCTCTGAAAGTAATACCCTACGTGGCTAAATTCTGTAGTGTAGTGGATATCACCTTGGCCTAACATGCATAAAGGTCCCTCGTTCGAAATCAGGCTGAAACCCTTTTGCTATCCATTATCCTGTGCACAGTCAGTCTGGGTGGATTGCCTTGTAAAAGGGGTTGTCTCAGCTCTAACAATTAGAAAGGCAACACTTTTGGTTTTAGTACTACAAAGTTCGATAAAGATCCTTTCATCCCAAAACCCCTGAGGAGTAAACTTCCACGACCGTGGTATTCTTCTTGCTGGGAAGCTACGCTCTGAAGTAGCTCGTCAAAGTCGCCGATTTCTGTGGTGTAGCGGTTATCAAGTTCGCCTCACACGTGAAAGGTCCCTGGCCTGAAACCAGGCAGAAACACAATTGTTGTTATTTAAAGATGACATTAACACTCAAGCTGTGTCAGTGGGTTGACTAATGGTCGTCGTCGTTCAATTTCAGTTTTGAGTTACCTGTTGAGGAGTTCCTTTCCTGCAATTGCATGCCCTCTTCTTGGTGCACGCGATATGGCAAACAGCATGTGCAAATTGGTCAAAGAAATTGAAAAGGGTTATGCGAGACTACAGAAGAAAGTTAAGAACCAATTTCTAAACAGCCTCAGTTTGGACAAAGCCACCACATACTATTAATCGAAATAGAGACTTTCTCCAATGAAAAATAGCTGCACTTGCAGCAGCAGCCCTAGGATGTCAATTACAACAGGCGGAGATCCTGTCCACTATACTAACGAGGACTGGAACAGCACTGGCCCCGGCCATGCCCCTGGTGTAGTTACGCCGTTCTGATGCCATTAGTTTTACTCGCACAAGGTTGGATAAAAATGCATCACTTGTCAAATTACGCCCCTACGTTCTCCGGCAATCTGCAATTGAAAAGGAACGTTACCTACGGGCCTGAATGTGAAAGCCTGCTTTTGCCTACGCTCTGAAGTAGCCCGTCAAAGTCGCCGGTATCTGTGGTGTAGCGGTTATCAAGTTCGCCTCACACGTGAAAGGTCCCTGGCCTGAAACCAGGCAGAAACACAATTGTTGTTATTTTAAGATGACATTCACACTCAAGCTGTGTCAGTGGGTTGACTAAGTTCTTACACATGCTTGCTCCGTAAAACAACCTGAAATCACAGAATGGCACACATAGAAACTACCTTCCGAACCGTCTTAAGTACAAAAACAAAAGTTTAGGGGCCTCTTGGCATCGTAAGCCGGACAGAGGTGGTGTAATGCCGAAACCCGGGATCGAACCAGGGACCTTCAGATCTTCAGTCTAACGCTCTCCCAACTGAGCTATTTCGGCACAACAACCGATGACTTCTTCTGGCCATCATTTGCAAATGCAAGCCTCCTCAACCAAGCCAAAGACGTATTGCGGGAAATTTCAACTGTCCGGGACAAAGGCAAAAAGACTCTCCCCGTCGGGGAATCGAACCCCGGTCTTCCACGTGACAGGCGGAGATACTGTCCACTATACTAACGAGGACTGGAAAAGCACTGCTCGTTTGCAGTCTCGCGAGAGTAGTCGCTGGACAAAGGCTGTGTGCCTTTGACTGAGCGGACCATTACTGGCTAAAGTTGCAATTGTCGTCGTTCAATTTCAGTTTTGAGTACCTGTTGAGGAGTTCCTTTCCTGCAATTGCATGCCCTCTTCTTGGTGCACGCGATATGGCAAACAGCATGTGCAAATTGGTCAAAGAAATCGAAAAGGGCAAGCAGCAAGTGCAAATTGGTCAAAGAAATTGAAAAGGGTTATGCGAGACTACAGAAGAAAGTTAAGAACCAATTTCTAAACAGCCTCACTTTGGACAAAGCCACCACATACTATTAATCGAAATAGAGACTTTCTCCCATGAAAAATAGCTGCACTTGCAGCAGCAGCCCTAGGATGTCAATTACAACAGGCGGAGATACTGTCCACTATACTAACGAGGACTGGAACAGCACTGCCCCCGGCCATGCCCCTGGTGTAGTTACGCCGTTCTGATGCCATTACTTTTACTCGCTCAAGGTTGGACAAAAATGAATCAATTGTCAAATTACTTTCCTACGTTCTCCGTCAATCTGCATTTGAAAAGGAACGTTACCTACGGGCCTGAATGTGAAAGCCTACTTTTGCCTGTTAGATCTTTTGCAGTCACTCCAGAGTAGTCGCCGAAAAAAGGCTGTGTCTTTGACAGAGCGGACGATTACTGGCTAAAGTTGCAATGGTCGTTATTCAATTTCAGTTTTGAGTATCTGTTGACTACAATTGCGCGCCCTCTTCTTGTTGGACGCGATATGGCAAACAGCATGTGCAAATTGGTCAAAGAAATCAAAAAGGGTTTTGCGAGACTACAGAAGATTGTTAAGAACCAATTTCTAAACAGCCTTTGTTTCTCCCATGAAAAACAGCTGCACTGAAGAAGCAGCCCTAGGATGTCAATTACCACAGCTTCAATCCCCTCTCCACGCTACACTGGCTTAGCATTGGACCGATCAGCCTCCACATATGAGCATGGTCCCCATTAAGCTGAGAAAGTACCTATTGTGCACTAGGATTTTGGAAAGCCCCTTAGAGTCGACCTTGCACGATAATGTGTCGCTTTGTGGTTAGATGCTACCCTCTGAAAGTAATACCCTACGTGGCTAAATTCTGTAGTGTAGTGGATATCACCTTGGCCTAACATGCATAAAGGTCCCTCGTTCGAAATCAGGCAGAAACCCTTTTGCTATCCATTATCCTGTGCACAGTCAGTCTGGGTGGATTGCCTTGTAAAAGGGGTTGTCTCAGCTCTAACAATTAGAAAGGCAACACTTTTGGTTTTAGTACTACAAAGTTCGATAAAGATCCTTTCATCCCAAAACCCCTGAGGAGTAAACTTCCACGACCGTGGTATTCTTCTTGCTGGGAAGCTACGCTCTGAAGTAGCTCGTCAAAGTCGCCGATTTCTGTGGTGTAGCGGTTATCAAGTTCGCCTCACACGTGAAAGGTCCCTGGCCTGAAACCAGGCAGAAACACAATTGTTGTTATTTAAAGATGACATTAACACTCAAGCTGTGTCAGTCGGTTGACTAATGGTCGTCGTCGTTCAATTTCAGTTTTGAGTTACCTGTTGAGGAGTTCCTTTCCTGCAATTGCATGCCCTCTTCTTGGTGCACGCGATATGGCAAACAGCATGTGCAAATTGGTCAAAGAAATTGAAAAGGGTTATGCGAGACTACAGAAGAAAGTTAAGAACCAATTTCTAAACAGCCTCAGTTTGGACAAAGCCACCACATACTATTAATCGAAATAGAGACTTTCTCCAATGAAAAATAGCTGCACTTGCAGCAGCAGCCCTAGGATGTCAATTACAACAGGCGGAGATCCTGTCCACTATACTAACGAGGACTGGAACAGCACTGGCCCCGGCCATGCCCCTGGTGTAGTTACGCCGTTCTGATGCCATTAGTTTTACTCGCACAAGGTTGGATAAAAATGCATCACTTGTCAAATTACGCCCCTACGTTCTCCGGCAATCTGCAATTGAAAAGGAACGTTACCTACGGGCCTGAATGTGAAAGCCTGCTTTTGCCTACGCTCTGAAGTAGCCCGTCAAAGTCGCCGGTATCTGTGGTGTAGCGGTTATCAAGTTCGCCTCACACGTGAAAGGTCCCTGGCCTGAAACCAGGCAGAAACACAATTGTTGTTATTTTAAGATGACATTCACACTCAAGCTGTGTCAGTGGGTTGACTAAGTTCTTACACATGCTTGCTCCGTAAAACAACCTGAAATCACAGAATGGCACACATAGAGACTACCTTCCGAACCGTCTTAAGTACAAAAACAAAAGTTTAGGGGCCTCTTGGCATCGTAAGCCGGACAGAGGTGGTGTAATGCCGAAACCCGGGATCGAACCAGGGACCTTCAGATCTTCAGTCTAACGCTCTCCCAACTGAGCTATTTCGGCACAACAACCGATGACTTCTTCTGGCCATCATTTGCAAATGCAAGCCTCCTCAACCAAGCCAAAGACGTATTGCGGGAAATTTCAACTGTCCGGGACAAAGGCAAAAAGACTCTCCCCGTCGGGGAATCGAACCCCGGTCTTCCACGTGACAGGCGGAGATACTGTCCACTATACTAACGAGGACTGGAAAAGCACTGCTCGTTTGCAGTCTCGCGAGAGTAGTCGCTGGACAAAGGCTGTGTGCCTTTGACTGAGCGGACCATTACTGGCTAAAGTTGCAATTGTCGTCGTTCAATTTCAGTTTTGAGTACCTGTTGAGGAGTTCCTTTCCTGCAATTGCATGCCCTCTTCTTGGTGCACGCGATATGGCAAACAGCATGTGCAAATTGGTCAAAGAAATCGAAAAGGGCAAGCAGCAAGTGCAAATTGGTCAAAGAAATTGAAAAGGGTTATGCGAGACTACAGAAGAAAGTTAAGAACCAATTTCTAAACAGCCTCACTTTGGACAAAGCCACCACATACTATTAATCGAAATAGAGACTTTCTCCCATGAAAAATAGCTGCACTTGCAGCAGCAGCCCTAGGATGTCAATTACAACAGGCGGAGATACTGTCCACTATACTAACGAGGACTGGAACAGCACTGCCCCCGGCCATGCCCCTGGTGTAGTTACGCCGTTCTGATGCCATTACTTTTACTCGCTCAAGGTTGGACAAAAATGAATCAATTGTCAAATTACTTTCCTACGTTCTCCGTCAATCTGCATTTGAAAAGGAACGTTACCTACGGGCCTGAATGTGAAAGCCTACTTTTGCCTGTTAGATCTTTTGCAGTCACTCCAGAGTAGTCGCCGAAAAAAGGCTGTGTCTTTGACAGAGCGGACGATTACTGGCTAAAGTTGCAATGGTCGTTATTCAATTTCAGTTTTGAGTATCTGTTGACTACAATTGCGCGCCCTCTTCTTGTTGGACGCGATATGGCAAACAGCATGTGCAAATTGGTCAAAGAAATCAAAAAGGGTTTTGCGAGACTACAGAAGATTGTTAAGAACCAATTTCTAAACAGCCTTTGTTTCTCCCATGAAAAACAGCTGCACTGAAGAAGCAGCCCTAGGATGTCAATTACCACAGCTTCAATCCCCTCTCCACGCTACACTGGCTTAGCATTGGACCGATCAGCCTCCACATATGAGCATGGTCCCCATTAAGCTGAGAAAGTACCTATTGTGCACTAGGATTTTGGAAAGCCCCTTAGAGTCGACCTTGCACGATAATGTGTCGCTTTGTGGTTAGATGCTACCCTCTGAAAGTAATACCCTACGTGGCTAAATTCTGTAGTGTAGTGGATATCACCTTGGCCTAACATGCATAAAGGTCCCTCGTTCGAAATCAGGCAGAAACCCTTTTGCTATCCATTATCCTGTGCACAGTCAGTCTGGGTGGATTGCCTTGTAAAAGGGGTTGTCTCAGCTCTAACAATTAGAAAGGCAACACTTTTGGTTTTAGTACTACAAAGTTCGATAAAGATCCTTTCATCCCAAAACCCCTGAGGAGTAAACTTCCACGACCGTGGTATTCTTCTTGCTGGGAAGCTACGCTCTGAAGTAGCTCGTCAAAGTCGCCGATTTCTGTGGTGTAGCGGTTATCAAGTTCGCCTCACACGTGAAAGGTCCCTGGCCTGAAACCAGGCAGAAACACAATTGTTGTTATTTAAAGATGACATTAACACTCAAGCTGTGTCAGTGGGTTGACTAAGTTCTTACACATGCTTGCAATGGTCGTCGTTCAATTTCAGTTTTGAGTTACCTGTTGAGGAGTTCCTTTCCTGCAATTGCATGCCCTCTTCTTGGTGCACGCGATATGGCAAACAGCATGTGCAAATTGGTCAAAGAAATCGAAAAGGGTTATGCGAGACTACAGAAGAAAGTTAAGAACCAATTTCTAAACAGCCTCACTTTGGACAAAGCCACCACATACTATTAATCGAAATAGAGACTTTCTCCAATGAAAAATAGCTGCATTTGCAGCAGCAGCCCTAGGATGTCAATTACAACAGGCGGAGATCCTGTACACTATACTAACGAGGACTGGAACAGCACTGGCCCCAGCCATGCCCCTGGTGTAGTTACGCTGTTCTGATGCCATTACTTTTAATCGCTCAAGGTTGGACAAAAATGCATCACTTGTCAAATTACGCCCCTACGTTCTCCGGCAATCTGCATTTGAAAAGGAACGTTACTTACGGGCCTGAATGTGAAAGCCTGCTTTTGCCTACGCTCTGAAGTAGCTCGTCAAAGTCGCCGGTATCTGTGGTGTAGCGGTTATCAAGTTCGCCTCACACGTGAAAGGTCCCTGGCCTGAAATCAGGCAGAAACACAATTGTTGTTATTTTAAGATGACATTTACACTCAAGCTGTGTCAGTGGGTTGACTAAGTTCCTACACATGCTTGCTCCGTAAAACAACCTGAAATCACAGAATGGCACACATTGAGACTACCTTCCGAACCGTCTTAAGTACAAAAACAAAAGGTTAGGGGACTCTTGGCATCGTACGCAAGACAGAGGTGGTGTAATGCCAAAACCCAGGATCGAACCAGGGACCTTTAAATCTTCAGTCTAACGCTCTCCCAACTGAGCTATTTAGGCACAACAACCGATGACTTCTTCTGGCCATCATTTGCAAATGCAAGCCTCCTCAACCAAGCCAAAGACGTATTGCGGGAAATTTCAACTGTCCGGGACAAAGGCAAAAAGACTCTCCCCGTCGGGGAATCGAACCCCGGTCTTCCACGTGACAGGCGGAGATACTGTCCACTATACTAACGAGGACTGGAAAAGCAATGCTCGTTTGCAGTCTCGGCAGAGTAGTCGCTGGACAAAGGGTGTGTGCCTTTGACTGAGCGGACCATTACTGGCTAAAGTTGCAATGGTCAGCGTTCAATTTCAGTTTTGAGTACCTGTTGAGGAGTTCCTTTCCTGCAATTGCATGCCCTCTTCTTGGTGCACGCGATATGGCAAACAGCATGTGCAAATTGGTCAAAGAAATCGAAAAGGGCAAGCAGCAAGTGCAAATTGGTCAAAGAAATCGAAAAGGGTTATGCGAGACTACAGAAGAAAGTTAAGAACCAATTTCTAAACAGACTCAGTTTGGACAAAGCCACCACATACTATTAATCGAAATAGAGACTTTCTCCCATGAAAAATAGCTGGACTTGCAGCAGCAGCCCTAGGATGTCAATTACAACAGGCGGAGATACTGTCCACTATACTAACGAGGACTGGAACAGCACTGCCCCCGACCATGCCCCTGGTGTAGTTACGCCGTTCTGATGCCATTACTTTTACTCGCTCAAGGTTGGACAAAAAAGCATCACTTGTCAAATTACGCCCCTACGTTCTCCGGCAATCTGCATTTGAAAAGGAACGTTACCTACGGGCCTGAATGTGAAAGCCTGCTTTTGCCTGTTAGATCTTTTGCAGTCACTCCAGAGTAGTCGCCGAAAAAAGGCTGTGTCTTTGACAGAGCGGACGATTACTGGCTAAAGTTGCAATGGTCGTTATTCAATTTCAGTTTTGAGTACCTGTTGAGGAGTTCCTTTCCTGCAATTGGATGCCCTATTCTTGGTGCACGCAATATGGCAAACAGCATGTGCAAATTGGTCAAAGAAATCGAAAAGGGCAAGCAGCAAGTGCAAATTGGTCAAAGAAATCGAAAAGGGTTATGCGAGATTACAGAAGAAAGTTAAGAACCAATTTCTAAACAGCCTCAGCTTGGACAAAGCCACAACATACTATTAATTGAAATAGAGACTTTCTCCCATGAAAAATAGCTGCACTTGCAGCAGCAGCCCTAGGATGTCCATTACAACAGGCGGAGATACTGTCCACTATACTAATGAGGACTGGAACAGCACTGGCCCCGGCCATGCCCCTGGTGTAGTTAAGCCGTTCTGATGCCATTAGTTTTACTCGCACAAGGTTGGATAAAAATGCATCACTTGTCAAATTACGCCCCTACGTTCTCCGGCAATCTGCATTTGAAAAGGAACGTTACCTACGGGCCTGAATGTGAAAGCCTGCTTTTGCCTACGCTCTGAAGTAGCCCGTCAAAGTCGCCGGTATCTGTGGTGTAGCGGTTATCAAGTTCGCCTCACACGTGAAAGGTCCCTAGCCTGAAATCAGGCAGAAACACAATTGTTGTTATTTTAAGATGACATTCACACTCAAGCTGTGTTAGTGGGTTGACTAAGTTCTTACACATGCTTGCTCCGTAAAACAACCTGAAATCACAGAATGGCACACATAGAGACTACCTTCCGAACCGTCTTAAGTACAAAAACAAAAGTTTAGGGGCCTCTTGGCATCGTAAGCCGGACAGAGGTGGTGTAATGCCGAAACCCGGGATCGAACCAGGGACCTTCAGATCTTCAGTCTAACGCTCTCCCAATTGAGCTATTTCGGCACAACAACCGATGACTTCTTCTGGCCATCATTTGCAAATGCAAGCCTCCTCAACCAAGCCAAAGACGTATTGCGGGAAATTTCAACTGTCCGGGACAAAGGCAAAAAGACTCTCCCCGTCGGGGAATCGAACCCTGGTCTTCCGCGTGACAGGCGGAGATACTGTCCACTATACTAACGAGGACTGGAAAAGCACTGCTCGTTTGCAGTCTCGCCAGAGTAGTCGCTGGACAAAGGCTGTGTGCCTTTGACTGAGCGGACCATTACTGGCTAAAGTTGCAATGGTCGTCGTTCAACCTGTTGAGGAGTTCCTTTCCTGCAATTGCATGCCCTCTTCTTGGTGCACGCGATATGGCAAACAGCATGTGCAAATTGGTCAAAGAAATCGAAAAGGGCAAGCAGCAAGTGCAAATTGGTCAAAGAAATCGAAAAGGGTTATGCGAGACTACAGAAGAAAGTTAAGAACCAATTTCTAAACAGCCTCACTTTGGACAAAGCCACCACATACTATTAATCGAAATAGAGACTTTCTCCCATGAAAAATAGCTGCACTTGCAGCAGCAGCCCTAGGATGTCAATTACAACAGGCGGAGATACTGTCCACTATACAAACGAGGACTGGAACAGCACTGCCCCCGGCCATGCCCCTGGTGTAGTTACGCCGTTCTGATGCCATTACTTTTACTCGCTCAAGGTTGGACAAAAATGAATCAATTGTCAAATTACGCTCCTACGTTCTCCGTCAATCTGCATTTGAAAAGGAACGTTACCTACGGGCCTGAATGTGAAAACCTGCTTTTGCCTGTTAGATCTTTTGCAGTCACTCCAGAGTAGTCGCCGAAAAAAGGCTGTGTCTTTGACAGAGCGGACGATTACTGGCTAAAGTTGCAGTGGTCGTTATTCAATTTCAGTTTTGAGTATCTGTTGACTACAATTGCGCGCCCTCTTCTTGTTGGACGCGATATGGCAAACAGCATGTGCAAATTGGTCAAAGAAATCAAAAAGGGTTTTGCGAGACTACAGAAGATTGTTAAGAACCAATTTCTAAACAGCCTTTGTTTCTCCCATGAAAAACAGCTGCACTGAAGAAGCAGCCCTAGGATGTCAATTACCACAGCTTCAATCCCCTCTCCACGCTACACTGGCTTAGCATTGGACCGATCAGCCTCCACATATGAGCACGGTCCCCATTAAGCTGAGAAAGTACCTATTGTGCACTAGGATTTTGGAAAGCCCCTTAGAGTCGACCTTGCACGATAATGTGTCGCTTTGTGGTTAGATGCTACCCTCTGAAAGTAATGCCCTACGTGGCTAAATTCTGTAGTGTAGTGGATATCACCTTGGCCTAACATGCATAAAGGTCCTTCGTTCGAAATCAGGCAGAAACCCTTTTGCTATCCATTATCATGTGCACAGTCAGTCTGGGTGGATTGCCTTGTAAAAGGGGTTGTCTCAGCTCTAACAATTAGAAAGGCAATTCTTTTGGTTTTAGTACTACAAAGTTCGATAAAGATCCTTTCATCCCAAAACCCCTGAGGAGTAAACTTCCACGACCGTGGTATTCTTCTTGCTGGGAAGCTACGCTCTGAAGTAGCTCGTCAAAGTCGCCGATTTCTGTGGTGTAGCGGTTATCAAGTTCGCCTCACACGTGAAAGGTCCCTGGCCTGAAACCAGGCAGAAACACAATTGTTGTTATTTAAAGATGACATTCACACTCAAGCTGTGTCAGGGGGTTGACTAAGTTCTTACACATGCTTGCAATGGTCGTCGTTCAATTTCAGTTTTGAGTTACCTGTTGAGGAGTTCCTTTCCTGCAATTGCATGCCCTCTTCTTGGTGCACGCGATATGGCAAACAGCATGTGCAAATTGGTCAAAGAAATCGAAAAGGGCAAGCAGCAAGTGCAAATTGGTCAAAGAAATCGAAAAGGGTTATGCGAGACTACAGAAGAAAGTTAAGAACCAATTTCTAAACAGCCTCAGTTTGGACAAAGCCACCACATACTATCAATCTGCATTTGAAAAGGAACGTTACCTACGGGCCTGAATATGAAAGCCTGCTTTTGCCTGTTAGATCTTTTGCAGTCACTCCAGAGTAGTCGCCGAAAAAAGGCTGTGTCTTTGACAGAGTGGACGATTACTGGCTAAAGTTGCAATGGTCGTTATTCAATTTCAGTTTTGAGTATCTGTTGACTACAATTGCGCGCCCTCTTCTTGTTGGACGCGATATGGCAAACAGCATGTGCAAATTGGTCAAAGAAATCAAAAAGGGTTTTGCGAGACTACAGAAGATTGTTAAGAACCAATTTCTAAACAGCCTTTGTTTCTCCCATGAAAAACAGCTGCACTGAAGAAGCAGCCCTAGGATGTCAATTACCACAGCTTCAATCCCCTCTCCACGCTACACTGGCTTAGCATTGGACCGATCAGCCTCCACATATGAGCATGGTCCCCATTAAGCTGAGAAAGTACCTATTGTACACTAGGATTTTGGAAAGCCCCTTAGAGTCGACCTTGCACGATAATGTGTCGCTTTGTGGTTAGATGCTACCCTCTGAAAGTAATGCCCTACGTGGCTAAATTCTGTAGTGTAGTGGATATCACCTTGGCCTAACATGCATAAAGGTCCTTCGTTCGAAATCAGGCAGAAACCCTTTTGCTATCCATTATCATGTGCACAGTCAGTCTGGGTGGATTGCCTTGTAAAAGGGGTTGTCTCAGCTCTAACAATTAGAAAGGCAATTCTTTTGGTTTTAGTACTACAAAGTTCGATAAAGATCCTTTCATCCCAAAACCCCTGAGGAGTAAACTTCCACGACCGTGGTATTCTTCTTGCTGGGAAGCTACGCTCTGAAGTAGCTCGTCAAAGTCGCCGATTTCTGTGGTGTAGCGGTTATCAAGTTCGCCTCACACGTGAAAGGTCCCTGGCCTGAAACCAGGCAGAAACACAATTGTTGTTATTTAAAGATGACATTCACACTCAAGCTGTGTCAGGGGGTTGACTAAGTTCTTACACATGCTTGCAATGGTCGTCGTTCAATTTCAGTTTTGAGTTACCTGTTGAGGAGTTCCTTTCCTGCAATTGCATGCCCTCTTCTTGGTGCACGCGATATGGCAAACAGCATGTGCAAATTGGTCAAAGAAATCGAAAAGGGCAAGCAGCAAGTGCAAATTGGTCAAAGAAATCGAAAAGGGTTATGCGAGACTACAGAAGAAAGTTAAGAACCAATTTCTAAACAGCCTCAGTTTGGACAAAGCCACCACATACTATCAATCTGCATTTGAAAAGGAACGTTACCTACGGGCCTGAATATGAAAGCCTGCTTTTGCCTGTTAGATCTTTTGCAGTCACTCCAGAGTAGTCGCCGAAAAAAGGCTGTGTCTTTGACAGAGTGGACGATTACTGGCTAAAGTTGCAATGGTCGTTATTCAATTTCAGTTTTGAGTATCTGTTGACTACAATTGCGCGCCCTCTTCTTGTTGGACGCGATATGGCAAACAGCATGTGCAAATTGGTCAAAGAAATCAAAAAGGGTTTTGCGAGACTACAGAAGATTGTTAAGAACCAATTTCTAAACAGCCTTTGTTTCTCCCATGAAAAACAGCTGCACTGAAGAAGCAGCCCTAGGATGTCAATTACCACAGCTTCAATCCCCTCTCCACGCTACACTGGCTTAGCATTGGACCGATCAGCCTCCACATATGAGCATGGTCCCCATTAAGCTGAGAAAGTACCTATTGTACACTAGGATTTTGGAAAGCCCCTTAGAGTCGACCTTGCACGATAATGTGTCGCTTTGTGGTTAGATGCTACCCTCTGAAAGTAATACCCTACGTGGCTAAATTCTGTAGTGTAGTGGATATCACCTTGGCCTAACATGCATAAAGGTCCCTCGTTCGAAATCAGGCAGAAACCCTTTTGCTATCCATTATCCTGTGCACAGTCAGTCTGGGTGGATTGCCTTGTAAAAGGGGTTGTCTCAGCTCTAACAATTAGAAAGGCAACACTTTTGGTTTTAGTACTACAAAGTTCGATAAAGATCCTTTCATCCCAAAACCCCTGAGGAGTAAACTTCCACGACCGTGGTATTCTTCTTGCTGGGAAGCTACGCTCTGAAGTAGCTCGTCAAAGTCGCCGATTTCTGTGGTGTAGCGGTTATCAAGTTCGCCTCACACGTGAAAGGTCCCTGGCCTGAAACCAGGCAGAAACACAATTGTTGTTATTTAAAGATGACATTCACACTCAAGCTGTGTCAGAGGGTTGACTAAGTTCTTACACATGCTTGCAATGGTCGTCGTTCAATTTCAGTTTTAAGTTACCTGTTGAGGAGTTCCTTTCCTGCAATTGCATGCCCTCTTCTTGGTGCACGCGATATGGCAAACAGCATGTGCAAATTGGTCAAAGAAATCGAAAAGGGCAAGCAGCAAGTGCAAATTGGTCAAAGAAATCGAAAAGGGTTATGCGAGACTACAGAAGAAAGTTAAGAACCAATTTCTAAACAGCCTCAGTTTGGACAAAGCCACCACATACTATCAATCTGCATTTGAAAAGGAACGTTACCTACGGGCCTGAATATGAAAGCCTGCTTTTGCCTGTTAGATCTTTTGCAGTCACTCCAGAGTAGTCGCCGAAAAAAGGCTGTGTCTTTGACAGAGTGGACGATTACTGGCTAAAGTTGCAATGGTCGTTATTCAATTTCAGTTTTGAGTATCTGTTGACTACAATTTCACGCCCTCTTCTTGTTGGACGCGATATGGCAAACAGCATGTGCAAATTGGTCAAAGAAATCAAAAAGGGTTTTGCGAGACTACAGAAGATTGTTAAGAACCAATTTCTAAACAGCCTTTTTTTCTCCCATGAAAAACAGCTGCACTGAAGAAGCAGCCCTAGGATGTCAATCAATTACCACAGCTTCAATCCCCTCTCCACGCTACACTGGCTTAGCATTGGACCGATCAGCCTCCACATATGAGCATGGTCCCCATTAAGCTGAGAAAGTACCTATTGTACACTAGGATTTTGGAAAGCCCCTTAGAGTCGACCTTGCACGATAATGTGTCGCTTTGTGGTTAGATGCTACCCTCTGAAAGTAATACCCTACGTGGCTAAATTCTGTAGTGTAGTGGATATCACCTTGGCCTAACATGCATAAAGGTCCCTCGTTCGAAATCAGGCAGAAACCCTTTTGCTATCCATTATCATGTGCACAGTCAGTCTGGGTGGATTGCCTTGTAAAAGGGGTTGTCTCAGCTCTAACAATTAGAAAAGCAACACTTTTGGTTTTAGTACTACAAAGTTCGATAAAGATCCTTTCATCCCAAAACCCCTGAGGAGTAAACTTCCACGACCGTGGTATTCTTCTTGCTGGGAAGCTACGCTCTGAAGTAGCTCGTCAAAGTCGCCGATTTCTGTGGTGTAGCGGTTATCAAGTTCGCCTCACACGTGAAAGGTCCCTGGCCTGAAACCAGGCAGAAACACAATTGTTGTTATTTAAAGATGACATTAACACTCAAGGTGTGTCAGTGGGTTGACTAATGGTCGTCGTCGTTCAATTTCAGTTTTGAGTTACCTGTTGAGGAGTTCCTTTCCTGCAATTGCATGCCCTCTTCTTGGTGCACGCGATATGGCAAACAGCATGTGCAAATTGGTCAAAGAAATCGAAAAGGGTTATGCGAGACTACAGAAGAAAGTTAAGAACCAATTTCTAAACAGACTCAGTTTGGACAAAGCCACCACATACTATTAATCGAAATAGAGACTTTCTCCCATGAAAAATAGCTGCACTTGCAGCAGCAGCCCTAGGATGTCAATTACAACAGGCGGAGATACTGTCCACTATACTAACGAGGACTGGAACAGCACTGCCCCCGGCCATGCCCCTGGTGTAGTTACGCCGTTCTGATGCCATTACTTTTACTCGCTCAAGGTTGGACAAAAATGAATCAATTGTCAAATTACGCTCCTACGTTCTCCGTCAATCTGCATTTGAAAAGGAACGTTACCTACGGGCCTGAATGTGAAAACCTGCTTTTGCCTGTTAGATCTTTTGCAGTCACTCCAGAGTAGTCGCCGAAAAAAGGCTGTGTCTTTGACAGAGCGGACGATTACTGGCTAAAGTTGCAGTGGTCGTTATTCAATTTCAGTTTTGAGTATCTGTTGACTACAATTGCGCGCCCTCTTCTTGTTGGACGCGATATGGCAAACAGCATGTGCAAATTGGTCAAAGAAATCAAAAAGGGTTTTGCGAGACTACAGAAGATTGTTAAGAACCAATTTCTAAACAGCCTTTGTTTCTCCCATGAAAAACAGCTGCACTGAAGAAGCAGCCCTAGGATGTCAATTACCACAGCTTCAATCCCCTCTCCACGCTACACTGGCTTAGCATTGGACCGATCAGCCTCCACATATGAGCATGGTCCCCATTAAGCTGAGAAAGTACCTATTGTGCACTAGGATTTTGGAAAGCCCCTTAGAGTCGACCTTGCACGATAATGTGTCGCTTTGTGGTTAGATGCTACCCTCTGAAAGTAATGCCCTACGTGGCTAAATTCTGTAGTGTAGTGGATATCACCTTGGCCTAACATGCATAAAGGTCCTTCGTTCGAAATCAGGCAGAAACCCTTTTGCTATCCATTATCATGTGCACAGTCAGTCTGGGTGGATTGCCTTGTAAAAGGGGTTGTCTCAGCTCTAACAATTAGAAAGGCAATTCTTTTGGTTTTAGTACTACAAAGTTCGATAAAGATCCTTTCATCCCAAAACCCCTGAGGAGTAAACTTCCACGACCGTGGTATTCTTCTTGCTGGGAAGCTACGCTCTGAAGTAGCTCGTCAAAGTCGCCGATTTCTGTGGTGTAGCGGTTATCAAGTTCGCCTCACACGTGAAAGGTCCCTGGCCTGAAACCAGGCAGAAACACAATTGTTGTTATTTTAAGATGACATTCACACTCAAGCTGTGTCAGTGGGTTGACTAAGTTCTTACACATGCTTGCAATGGTCGTCGTTCAATTTCAGTTTTGAGTTACCTGTTGAGGAGTTCCTTTTCTGCAATTGCATGCCCTCTTCTTGGTGCACGCGATATGGCAAACAGCATGTGCAAATTGGTCAAAGAAATTGAAAAGGGTTATGCGAGACTACAGAAGAAAGTTATAAACCAATTTCTAAACAGCCTCAGTTTGGACAAAGCCACCACATACTATTAATCGAAATAGAGACTTTCTCCAATGAAAAATAGCTGCACTTGCAGCAGCAGCCCTAGGATGTCAATTACAACAGGCGGAGATCCTGTCCGCTATACTAACGAGGACTGGAACAGCACTGGCCCCGGCCATGCCCCTGGTGTAGTTACGCCGTTCTGATGCCATTAGTTTTACTCGCACAAGGTTGGATAAAAATGCATCACTTGTCAAATTACGCCCCTACGTTCTCCGGCAATCTGCATTTGAAAAGGAACGTTACCTACGGGCGTGAATGTGAAAGCCTGCTTTTGCCTACGCTCTGAAGTAGCCCGTCAAAGTCGCCGGTATCTGTGGTGTAGCGGTTATCAAGTTCGCCTCACACGTGAAAGGTCCCTAGCCTGAAATCAGGCAGAAACACAATTGTTGTTATTTTAAGATGACATTCACACTCAAGCTGTGTCAGTGGGTTGACTAAGTTCTTACACATGCTTGCTCCGTAAAACAACCTGAAATCACAGAATGGCACACATAGAGACTACCTTCCGAACCGTCTTAAGTACAAAAACAAAAGTTTAGGGGCCTCTTGGCATCGTACGCAAGACAGAGGTGGTGTAATGCCGAAACCCGGGATCGAACCAGGGACTTTTAGACCTTCAGTCTAACACTCTCCCAACTGAGCTATTTCGGCACAACAACCGACGACTTCTTCTGGCCATCATTTGCAAATGCAAGCCTCCTCACCTAAGCAGAAGACGCATTGCGGGAAATTTCAATTGTCCGGGAGAAAGGCAAAAAGACTCTCCCCATCCGGTAATCGAACCCCGGTCTTCCGCATGACAGGCGGAGATACTGTCCACTACACTAACGAGGACTGGAAATGCACTGCTCGTTTGCAGTCACGCCAGAGTAGTCGCTGGACAAAGGCTGTGTGCCTTTGACTAAGCGGACCATTACTGGCTAAAGTTGCAATGGTCGTCGTTCAATTTCAGTTTTGAGTACCTGTTGAGGAGTCCCTTTCCTGCAATTGCATGCCCTCTTCTTGGTGCACGCGATATGGCAAACAGCATGTGCAAATTGGTCAAAGAAATCGAAAAGGGCAAGCAGCAAGTGCAAATTGGTCAAAGAAATCGAAAAGGGTTATGCGAGACTACAGAAGAAAGTTAAGAACCAATTTCTAAACAGCCTCAGTTTGGACAAAGCCACCACATACTATTAATCGAAATAGAGACTTTCTCCCATGAAAAATAGCTGCACTTGCAGCAGCAGCCCTAGGATGTCAATTACAACAGGCGGAGATACTGTCCACTATACTAACGAGGACTGGAACAGCACTGCCCCCGACCATGCCCCTGGTGTACTTACGCCGTTCTGATGCCATTACTTTTACTCGCTCAAGGTTGGACAAAAAAGCATCAATTGTCAAATTACGCCCCTACGTTCTCCGGCAATCTGCATTTGAAAAGGAACGTTACCTACGGGCCTGAATGTGAAAGCCTGCTTTTGCCTGTTAGATCTTTTGCAGTCACTCCAGGGTAGTCGCCGAAAAAAGGCTGTGTCTTTGACAGAGCGGACGATTACTGGCTAAAGTTGCAATGGTCGTTATTCAATTTCAGTTTTGAGTACCTGTTGAGGAGTTCCTTTCCTGCAATTGGATGCCCTATTCTTGGTGCACGCAATATGGCAAACAGTATGTGTAAATTGGTCAAAGAAATCGAAAAGGGCAAGCAGCAAGTGCAAATTGGTCAAAGAAATCGAAAAGGGTTATGCGAGATTACAGAAGAAAGTTAAGAACCAATTTCTAAACAGCCTCAGCTTGGACAAAGCCACCACATACTATTAATTGAAATAGAGACTTTCTCCCATGAAAAATAGCTGCACTTGCAGCAGCAGCCCTAGGATGTCAATTACAACAGGCGGAGATACTGTCCACTATACTAATGAGGACTGGAACAGCACTGCCCCCGGCCATGCCCCTGGTGTAATTACGCCGTTCTGATGCCATTACTTTTACTCGCTCAAGGTTGGACAAAAAAGCATCACTTGTCAAATTACGCCCCTACGTTCTCCGGCAATCTGCATTTGAAAAGGAACGTTACCTACGGGCCTGAATATGAAAGCCTGCTTTTGCCTGTTAGATCTTTTGCAGTCACTCCAGAGTAGTCGCCGAAAAAAGGCTGTGTCTTTGACAGAGTGGACGATTACTGGCTAAAGTTGCAATGGTCGTTATTCAATTTCAGTTTTGAGTATCTGTTGACTACAATTTCACGCCCTCTTCTTGTTGGACGCGATATGGCAAACAGCATGTGCAAATTGGTCAAAGAAATCAAAAAGGGTTTTGCGAGACTACAGAAGATTGTTAAGAACCAATTTCTAAACAGCCTTTGTTTCTCCCATGAAAAACAGCTGCACTGAAGAAGCAGCCCTAGGATGTCAATCAATTACCACAGCTTCAATCCCCTCTCCACGCTACACTGGCTTAGCATTGGACCGATCAGCCTCCACATATGAGCATGGTCCCCATTAAGCTGAGAAAGTACCTATTGTACACTAGGATTTTGGAAAGCCCCTTAGAGTCGACCTTGCACGATAATGTGTCGCTTTGTGGTTAGATGCTACCCTCTGAAAGTAATACCCTACGTGGCTAAATTCTGTAGTGTAGTGGATATCACCTTGGCCTAACATGCATAAAGGTCCCTCGTTCGAAATCAGGCAGAAACCCTTTTGCTATTATCATGTGCACAGTCAGTCTGGGTGGATTGCCTTGTAAAAGGGGTTGTCTCAGCTCTAACAATTAGAAAAGCAACACTTTTGGTTTTAGTACTACAAAGTTCGATAAAGATCCTTTCATCCCAAAACCCCTGAGGAGTAAACTTCCACGACCGTGGTATTCTTCTTGCTGGGAAGCTACGCTCTGAAGTAGCTCGTCAAAGTCGCCGATTTCTGTGGTGTAGCGGTTATCAAGTTCGCCTCACACGTGAAAGGTCCCTGGCCTGAAACCAGGCAGAAACACAATTGTTGTTATTTAAAGATGACATTAACACTCAAGGTGTGTCAGTGGGTTGACTAATGGTCGTCGTCGTTCAATTTCAGTTTTGAGTTACCTGTTGAGGAGTTCCTTTCCTGCAATTGCATGCCCTCTTCTTGGTGCACGCGATATGGCAAACAGCATGTGCAAATTGGTCAAAGAAATCGAAAAGGGTTATGCGAGACTACAGAAGAAAGTTAAGAACCAATTTCTAAACAGACTCAGTTTGGACAAAGCCACCACATACTATTAATCGAAATAGAGACTTTCTCCCATGAAAAATAGCTGCACTTGCAGCAGCAGCCCTAGGATGTCAATTACAACAGGCGGAGATACTGTCCACTATACTAACGAGGACTGGAACAGCACTGCCCCCGGCCATGCCCCTGGTGTAGTTACGCCGTTCTGATGCCATTACTTTTACTCGCTCAAGGTTGGACAAAAATGAATCAATTGTCAAATTACGCTCCTACGTTCTCCGTCAATCTGCATTTGAAAAGGAACGTTACCTACGGGCCTGAATGTGAAAACCTGCTTTTGCCTGTTAGATCTTTTGCAGTCACTCCAGAGTAGTCGCCGAAAAAAGGCTGTGTCTTTGACAGAGCGGACGATTACTGGCTAAAGTTGCAGTGGTCGTTATTCAATTTCAGTTTTGAGTATCTGTTGACTACAATTGCGCGCCCTCTTCTTGTTGGACGCGATATGGCAAACAGCATGTGCAAATTGGTCAAAGAAATCAAAAAGGGTTTTGCGAGACTACAGAAGATTGTTAAGAACCAATTTCTAAACAGCCTTTGTTTCTCCCATGAAAAACAGCTGCACTGAAGAAGCAGCCCTAGGATGTCAATTACCACAGCTTCAATCCCCTCTCCACGCTACACTGGCTTAGCATTGGACCGATCAGCCTCCACATATGAGCATGGTCCCCATTAAGCTGAGAAAGTACCTATTGTGCACTAGGATTTTGGAAAGCCCCTTAGAGTCGACCTTGCACGATAATGTGTCGCTTTGTGGTTAGATGCTACCCTCTGAAAGTAATGCCCTACGTGGCTAAATTCTGTAGTGTAGTGGATATCACCTTGGCCTAACATGCATAAAGGTCCTTCGTTCGAAATCAGGCAGAAACCCTTTTGCTATCCATTATTATGTGCACAGTCAGTCTGGGTGGATTGCCTTGTAAAAGGGGTTGTCTCAGCTCTAACAATTAGAAAGGCAATTCTTTTGGTTTTAGTACTACAAAGTTCGATAAAGATCCTTTCATCCCAAAACCCCTGAGGAGTAAACTTCCACGACCGTGGTATTCTTCTTGCTGGGAAGCTACGCTCTGAAGTAGCTCGTCAAAGTCGCCGATTTCTGTGGTGTAGCGGTTATCAAGTTCGCCTCACACGTGAAAGGTCCCTGGCCTGAAACCAGGCAGAAACACAATTGTTGTTATTTAAAGATGACATTCACACTCAAGCTGTGTCAGGGGGTTGACTAAGTTCTTACACATGCTTGCAATGGTCGTCGTTCAATTTCAGTTTTGAGTTACTTGTTGAGGAGTTCCTTTCCTGCAATTGCATGCCCTCTTCTTGGTGCACGCGATATGGCAAACAGCATGTGCAAATTGGTCAAAGAAATCGAAATGGGCAAGCAGCATGTGCAAATTGGTCAAAGAAATCGAAAAGGGCAAGCAGCAAGTGCAAATTGGTCAAAGAAATCGAAAAGGGTTATGCGAGACTACAGAAGAAAGTTAAGAACCAATTTCTAAACAGCCTCAGTTTGGACAAAGCCACCACATACTATCAATCTGCATTTGAAAAGGAACGTTACCTACGGGCCTGAATATGAAAGCCTGCTTTTGCCTGTTAGATCTTTTGCAGTCACTCCAGAGTAGTCGCCGAAAAAAGGCTGTGTCTTTGACAGAGTGGACGATTACTGGCTAAAGTTGCAATGGTCGTTATTCAATTTCAGTTTTGAGTATCTGTTGACTACAATTGCGCGCCCTCTTCTTGTTGGACGCGATATGGCAAACAGCATGTGCAAATTGGTCAAAGAAATCAAAAAGGGTTTTGCGAGACTACAGAAGATTGTTAAGAACCAATTTCTAAACAGCCTTTGTTTCTCCCATGAAAAACAGCTGCACTGAAGAAGCAGCCCTAGGATGTCAATTACCACAGCTTCAATCCCCTCTCCACGCTACACTGGCTTAGCATTGGACCGATCAGCCTCCACATATGAGCATGGTCCCCATTAAGCTGAGAAAGTACCTATTGTACACTAGGATTTTGGAAAGCCCCTTAGAGTCGACCTTGCACGATAATGTGTCGCTTTGTGGTTAGATGCTACCCTCTGAAAGTAATACCCTACGTGGCTAAATTCTGTAGTGTAGTGGATATCACCTTGGCCTAACATGCATAAAGGTCCCTCGTTCGAAATCAGGCAGAAACCCTTTTGCTATCCATTATCCTGTGCACAGTCAGTCTGGGTGGATTGCCTTGTAAAAGGGGTTGTCTCAGCTCTAACAATTAGAAAGGCAACACTTTTGGTTTTAGTACTACAAAGTTCGATAAAGATCCTTTCATCCCAAAACCCCTGAGGAGTAAACTTCCACGACCGTGGTATTCTTCTTGCTGGGAAGCTACGCTCTGAAGTAGCTCGTCAAAGTCGCCGATTTCTGTGGTGTAGCGGTTATCAAGTTCGCCTCACACGTGAAAGGTCCCTGGCCTGAAACCAGGCAGAAACACAATTGTTGTTATTTAAAGATGACATTCACACTCAAGCTGTGTCAGAGGGTTGACTAAGTTCTTACACATGCTTGCAATGGTCGTCGTTCAATTTCAGTTTTAAGTTACCTGTTGAGGAGTTCCTTTCCTGCAATTGCATGCCCTCTTCTTGGTGCACGCGATATGGCAAACAGCATGTGCAAATTGGTCAAAGAAATCGAAAAGGGCAAGCAGCAAGTGCAAATTGGTCAAAGAAATCGAAAAGGGTTATGCGAGACTACAGAAGAAAGTTAAGAACCAATTTCTAAACAGCCTCAGTTTGGACAAAGCCACCACATACTATCAATCTGCATTTGAAAAGGAACGTTACCTACGGGCCTGAATATGAAAGCCTGCTTTTGCCTGTTAGATCTTTTGCAGTCACTCCAGAGTAGTCGCCGAAAAAAGGCTGTGTCTTTGACAGAGTGGACGATTACTGGCTAAAGTTGCAATGGTCGTTATTCAATTTCAGTTTTGAGTATCTGTTGACTACAATTTCACGCCCTCTTCTTGTTGGACGCGATATGGCAAACAGCATGTGCAAATTGGTCAAAGAAATCAAAAAGGGTTTTGCGAGACTACAGAAGATTGTTAAGAACCAATTTCTAAACAGCCTTTGTTTCTCCCATGAAAAACAGCTGCACTGAAGAAGCAGCCCTAGGATGTCAATCAATTACCACAGCTTCAATCCCCTCTCCACGCTACACTGGCTTAGCATTGGACCGATCAGCCTCCACATATGAGCATGGTCCCCATTAAGCTGAGAAAGTACCTATTGTACACTAGGATTTTGGAAAGCCCCTTAGAGTCGACCTTGCACGATAATGTGTCGCTTTGTGGTTAGATGCTACCCTCTGAAAGTAATACCCTACGTGGCTAAATTCTGTAGTGTAGTGGATATCACCTTGGCCTAACATGCATAAAGGTCCCTCGTTCGAAATCAGGCAGAAACCCTTTTGCTATCCATTATCATGTGCACAGTCAGTCTGGGTGGATTGCCTTGTAAAAGGGGTTGTCTCAGCTCTAACAATTAGAAAAGCAACACTTTTGGTTTTAGTACTACAAAGTTCGATAAAGATCCTTTCATCCCAAAACCCCTGAGGAGTAAACTTCCACGACCGTGGTATTCTTCTTGCTGGGAAGCTACGCTCTGAAGTAGCTCGTCAAAGTCGCCGATTTCTGTGGTGTAGCGGTTATCAAGTTCGCCTCACACGTGAAAGGTCCCTGGCCTGAAACCAGGCAGAAACACAATTGTTGTTATTTAAAGATGACATTAACACTCAAGGTGTGTCAGTGGGTTGACTAATGGTCGTCGTCGTTCAATTTCAGTTTTGAGTTACCTGTTGAGGAGTTCCTTTCCTGCAATTGCATGCCCTCTTCTTGGTGCACGCGATATGGCAAACAGCATGTGCAAATTGGTCAAAGAAATCGAAAAGGGTTATGCGAGACTACAGAAGAAAGTTAAGAACCAATTTCTAAACAGACTCAGTTTGGACAAAGCCACCACATACTATTAATCGAAATAGAGACTTTCTCCCATGAAAAATAGCTGCACTTGCAGCAGCAGCCCTAGGATGTCAATTACAACAGGCGGAGATACTGTCCACTATACTAACGAGGACTGGAACAGCACTGCCCCCGGCCATGCCCCTGGTGTAGTTACGCCGTTCTGATGCCATTACTTTTACTCGCTCAAGGTTGGACAAAAATGAATCAATTGTCAAATTACGCTCCTACGTTCTCCGTCAATCTGCATTTGAAAAGGAACGTTACCTACGGGCCTGAATGTGAAAACCTGCTTTTGCCTGTTAGATCTTTTGCAGTCACTCCAGAGTAGTCGCCGAAAAAAGGCTGTGTCTTTCACAGAGCGGACGATTACTGGCTAAAGTTGCAGTGGTTGTTATTCAATTTCAGTTTTGAGTATCTGTTGACTACAATTGCGCGCCCTCTTCTTGTTGGACGCGATATGGCAAACAGCATGTGCAAATTGGTCAAAGAAATCAAAAAGGGTTTTGCGAGACTACAGAAGATTGTTAAGAACCAATTTCTAAACAGCCTTTGTTTCTCCCATGAAAAACAGCTGCACTGAAGAAGCAGCCCTAGGATGTCAATTACCACAGCTTCAATCCCCTCTCCACGCTACACTGGCTTAGCATTGGACCGATCAGCATCCACATATGAGCATGGTCCCCATTAAGCTGAGAAAGTACCTATTGTGCACTAGGATTTTGGAAAGCCCCTTAGAGTCGACCTTGCACGATAATGTGTCGCTTTGTGGTTAGATGCTACCCTCTGAAAGTAATGCCCTACGTGGCTAAATTCTGTAGTGTAGTGGATATCACCTTGGCCTAACATGCATAAAGGTCCTTCGTTCGAAATCAGGCAGAAACCCTTTTGCTATCCATTATCATGTGCACAGTCAGTCTGGGTGGATTGCCTTGTAAAAGGGGTTGTCTCAGCTCTAACAATTAGAAAGGCAATTCTTTTGGTTTTAGTACTACAAAGTTCGATAAAGATCCTTTCATCCCAAAACCCCTGAGGAGTAAACTTCCACGACCGTGGTATTCTTCTTGCTGGGAAGCTACGCTCTGAAGTAGCTCGTCAAAGTCGCCGATTTCTGTGGTGTAGCGGTTATCAAGTTCGCCTCACACGTGAAAGGTCCCTGGCCTGAAACCAGGCAGAAACACAATTGTTGTTATTTTAAGATGACATTCACACTCAAGCTGTGTCAGTGGGTTGACTAAGTTCTTACACATGCTTGCAATGGTCGTCGTTCAATTTCAGTTTTGAGTTACCTGTTGAGGAGTTCCTTTTCTGCAATTGCATGCCCTCTTCTTGGTGCACGCGATATGGCAAACAGCATGTGCAAATTGGTCAAAGAAATTGAAAAGGGTTATGCGAGACTACAGAAGAAAGTTATAAACCAATTTCTAAACAGCCTCAGTTTGGACAAAGCCACCACATACTATTAATCGAAATAGAGACTTTCTCCAATGAAAAATAGCTGCACTTGCAGCAGCAGCCCTAGGATGTCAATTACAACAGGCGGAGATCCTGTCCGCTATACTAACGAGGACTGGAACAGCACTGGCCCCGGCCATGCCCCTGGTGTAGTTACGCCGTTCTGATGCCATTAGTTTTACTCGCACAAGGTTGGATAAAAATGCATCACTTGTCAAATTACGCCCCTACGTTCTCCGGCAATCTGCATTTGAAAAGGAACGTTACCTACGGGCGTGAATGTGAAAGCCTGCTTTTGCCTACGCTCTGAAGTAGCCCGTCAAAGTCGCCGGTATCTGTGGTGTAGCGGTTATCAAGTTCGCCTCACACGTGAAAGGTCCCTAGCCTGAAATCAGGCAGAAACACAATTGTTGTTATTTTAAGATTACATTCACACTCAAGCTGTGTCAGTGGGTTGACTAAGTTCTTACACATGCTTGCTCCGTAAAACAACCTGAAATCACAGAATGGCACACATAGAGACTACCTTCCAAACCGTCTTAAGTACAAAAACAAAAGGTTAGGGGACTCTTGGCATCGTACGCAAGACAGAGGTGGTGTAATGCCAAAACCCAGGATCAAACCAGGGACCTTTAAATCTTCAGTCTAACGCTCTCCCAACTGAGCTATTTAGGCACAACAACCGATGACTTCTTCTGGCCATCGCTTGCAAATGCAAGCCTCCTCAACCAAGCCAAAGACGTATTGCGGGAAATTTCAACTGTCCGGGACAAAGGCAAAAAGACTCTCCCCGTCGGGGAATCGAACCCCGGTCTTCCACGTGACAGGCGGAGATACTGTCCACTATACTAACGAGGACTGGAAAAGCACTGCTCGTTTGCAGTCTCGCCAGAGTAGTCGATGGACAAAGGCTGTGTGCCTTTGACTAAGCGGACCATTACTGGCTAAAGTTGCAATGGTCAGCGTTCAATTTCAGTTTTGAGTACCTGTTGAGGAGTCCCTTTCCTGCAATTGCATGCCCTCTTCTTGGTGCAGGCGATATGGCAAACAGCATGTGCAAATTGGTTAAAGAAATCGAAAAAGGCAAGCAGCAAGTGCAAATTGGTCAAAGAAATCGAAAAGGGTAATGCGAGACTACTGAAGAAAGTTAAGAACCAATTTCTAAACAGCCTCACTTTGGACAAAGCCACCACATACTATTAATTGAAATAGAGACTTTCTCCCATGAAAAATAGCTGCACTTGCAGCAGCAGCCCTAGGATGTCAATTACAACAGGCGGAGATACTGTCCACTATACTAATGAAGACTGGAACAGCACTGCCCCCGGCCATGCCCCTGGTGTAGTTACGCCGTGCTGATGCCATTACTTTTACTCGCTCAAGGTTGGACAAAAAAGCATCACTTGTCAAATTACGCCCCTACGTTCTCCGGCAATCTGCATTTGAAAAGGAACATTACCTACGGGCCTGAATGTGAAAACCTGCTTTTGCCTGTTAGATCTTTTGCAGTCACTCCAGAGTAGTCGCCGAAAAAAGGCTGTGTCTTTGACAGAGCGGACGATTACTGGCTAAAGTTGCAATGGTCGTTATTCAATTTCAGTTTTGAGTATCTGTT
Source organism: Channa argus (assembly GCF_033026475.1). NCBI lineage: Eukaryota > Metazoa > Chordata > Actinopteri > Anabantiformes > Channidae > Channa > Channa argus. Next base: position 39,082 of record NW_027125367.1, read on the forward strand.
GACTACAATTGCGCGCCCTCTTTTTGTTGGACGCGATATGGGCAAACAGCATGTGCAAATTGGTCAAAGAAATCAAAAAGGGTTTTGCGAGACTACAGAAGATTGTTAAGAACCAATTTCTAAACAGCCTTTGTTTCTCCCATGAAAAACAGCTGCACTGAAGCAGCAGCCCTAGGATGTCAATTACCACAGCTTCAATCCCCTCTCCACGCTACACTGGCTTAGCATTGGACCGATCAGCCTCCACATATGAGCATGGTCCCCATTAAGCTGACAAAGTACCTATTGTGCACTAAGATTTTGGAAAGCCCCTTAGAGTCGACCTTGCACGATAATGTGTCGCTTTGTGGTTAGATGCTACCCTCTGAAAGTAATACCCTACGTGGCTAAATTCTGTAGTGTAGTGGATATCACCTTGGCCTAACATGCATAAAGGTCCCTCGTTCAAAATCAGGCAGAAACCCTTTTGCTATCCATTATCATGTGCACAGTCAGTCTGGGTGGATTGCCTTGTAAAAGGGGTTGTCTCAGCTCTAACAATTAGAAAGGCAACACTTTTGGTTTTAGTACTACAAAGTTCGATAAAGATCCTTTCATCCCAAAACCCCTGAGGAGTAAACTTCCACGACCGTGTTATTCTTCTTGCTGGGAAGCTACGCTCTGAAGTAGCTCGTCAAAGTCGCCGATTTCTGTGGTGTAGCGGTTATCAAGTTCGCCTCACAGGTGAAAGGTCCCTGGCCTGAAACCAGGCAGAAACACAATTGTTGTTATTTTAAGATGACATTCACACTCAAGCTGTGTCAGTGGGTTGACTAAGTTCTTACACATGCTTGCAATGGTCGTCGTTCAATTTCAGTTTTGAGTTACCTGTTGAGGAGTTCCTTTTCTGCAATTGCATGCCCTCTTCTTGGTGCACGCGATATGGCAAACAGCATGTGCAAATTGGTCAAAGAAATTGAAAAGGGTTATGCGAGACTACAGAAGAAAGTTAAGAACCAATTTCTAAACAGCCTCAGTTTGGACAAAGCCACCACATACTATTAATCGAAATAGAGACTTTCTCCAATGAAAAATAGCTGCACTTGCAGCAGCAGCCCTAGGATGTCAATTACAACAGGCGGAGATCCTGTCCGCTATACTAACGAGGACTGGAACAGCACTGGCCCCGGCCATGCCCCTGGTGTAGTTACGCCGTTCTGATGCCATTAGTTTTACTCGCACAAGGTTGGATAAAAATGCATCAGTTGTCAAATTACGCCCCTACGTTCTCCGGCAATCTGCATTTGAAAAGGAACGTTACCTACGGGCGTGAATGTGAAAGCCTGCTTTTGCCTACGCTCTGAAGTAGCCCGTCAAAGTCGCCGGTATCTGTGGTGTAGCGGTTATCAAGTTCGCCTCACACGTGAAAGGTCCCTAGCCTGAAATCAGGCAGAAACACAATTGTTGTTATTTTAAGATGACATTCACACTCAAGCTGTGTCAGTGGGTTGACTAAGTTCTTACACATGCTTGCTCCGTAAAACAACCTGAAATCACAGAATGGCACACATAGAGACTACCTTCCGAACCGTCTTAAGTACAAAAACAAAAGTTTAGGGGCCTCTTGGCATCGTACGCAAGACAGAGGTGGTGTAATGCCGAAACCCGGGATCGAACCAGGGACTTTTAGACCTTCAGTCTAACACTCTCCCAACTGAGCTATTTCGGCACAACAACCGACGACTTCTTCTGGCCATCATTTGCAAATGCAAGCCTCCTCACCTAAGCAGAAGACGCATTGCGGGAAATTTCAATTGTCCGGGAGAAAGGCAAAAAGACTCTCCCCATCCGGTAATCGAACCCCGGTCTTCCGCATGACAGGCGGAGATACTGTCCACTATACTAACGAGGAGTGGAAACGCACTGCTCGTTTGCAGTCACGCCAGAGTAGTCGCTGGACAAAGGCTGTGTGCCTTTGACTAAGCGGACCATTACTGGCTAAAGTTGCAATGGTCGTCGTTCAATTTCAGTTTTGAGTACCTGTTGAGGAGTCCCTTTCCTGCAATTGCATGCCCTCTTCTTGGTGCACGCGATATGGCAAACAGCATGTGCAAATTGGTCAAAGAAATCGAAAAGGGCAAGCAGCAAGTGCAACTTGGTCAAAGAAATCGAAAAGGGTTATGCGAGACTACAGAAGAAAGTTAAGAACCAATTTCTAAACAGCCTCAGTTTGGACAAAGCCACCACATACTATTAATCGAAATAGAGACTTTCTCCCATGAAAAATAGCTGCACTTGCAGCAGCAGCCCTAGGATGTCAATTACAACAGGCGGAGATACTGTCCACTATACTAACGAGGACTGGAACAGCACTGCCCCCGACCATGCCCCTGGTGTACTTACGCCGTTCTGATGCCATTACTTTTACTCGCTCAAGGTTGGACAAAAAAGCATCAATTGTCAAATTACGCCCCTACGTTCTCCGGCAATCTGCATTTGAAAAGGAACGTTACCTACGGGCCTGAATGTGAAAGCCTGCTTTTGCCTGTTAGATCTTTTGCAGTCACTCCAGGGTAGTCGCCGAAAAAAGGCTGTGTCTTTGACAGAGCGGACGATTACTGGCTAAAGTTGCAATGGTCGTTATTCAATTTCAGTTTTGAGTACCTGTTGAGGAGTTCCTTTCCTGCAATTGGATGCCCTATTCTTGGTGCACGCAATATGGCAAACAGTATGTGTAAATTGGTCAAAGAAATCGAAAAGGGCAAGCAGCAAGTGCAAATTGGTCAAAGAAATCGAAAAGGGTTATGCGAGATTACAGAAGAAAGTTAAGAACCAATTTCTAAACAGCCTCAGCTTGGACAAAGCCACCACATAATATTAATTGAAATAGAGACTTTCTCCCATGAAAAATAGCTGCACTTGCAGCAGCAGCCCTAGGATGTCAATTACAACAGGCGGAGATACTGTCCACTATACTAATGAGGACTGGAACAGCACTGCCCCCGGCCATGCCCCTGGTGTAATTACGCCGTTCTGATGCCATTACTTTTACTCGCTCAAGGTTGGACAAAAAAGCATCACTTGTCAAATTACGCCCCTACGTTCTCCGGCAATCTGCATTTGAAAAGGAACGTTACCTACGGGCCTGAATGTGAAAGCCTGCTTTTGCCTGTTAGATCTTTTGCAGTCACTCCAGATTAGTCGCCGAAAAAAGGCTGTGTCTTTAACAGAGCGGACGATTACTGGCTAAAGTTGCAATGGTCGTTATTCAATTTCAGTTTTGAGTATCTGTTGACTACAATTGCGCGCCCTCTTCTTGTTGGACGCGATATGGCAAACAGCATGTGCAAATTGGTCAAAGAAATCAAAAAGGGTTTTGCGAGACTACAGAAGATTGTTAAGAACCAATTTCTAAACAGCCTTTGTTTCTCCCATGAAAAACAGCTGCACTGAAGCAGCAGCCCTAGGATGTCAATTACCACAGCTTCAATCCCCTCTCCACGCTACACTGGCTTAGCATTGGACCGATCAGCCTCCACATATGAGCATGGTCCCCATTAAGCTGAGAAAGTACCTATTGTGCACTAGGATTTTTGAAAGCCCCTTAGAGTCGACCTTGCACGATAATGTGTCGCTTTGTGGTTAGATGCTACCCTCTGAAAGTAATACCCTACGTGGCTAAATTCTGTAGTGTAGTGGATATCACCTTGGCCTAACATGCATAAAGGTCCCTCGTTCGAAATCAGGCAGAAACCCTTTTGCTATCCATTATCATGTGCACAGTCAGTCTGGGTGGATTGCCTTGTAAAAGGGGTTGTCTCAGCTCTAACAATTAGAAAGGCAACACTTTTGGTTTTAGTACTACAAAGTTCGATAAAGATCCTTTCATCCCAAAACCCCTGAGGAGTAAACTTCCACGACCGTGTTATTCTTCTTGCTGGGAAGCTACGCTCTGAAGTAGCTCGTCAAAGTCGCCGATTTCTGTGGTGTAGCGGTTATCAAGTTCGCCTCACAGGTGAAAGGTCCCTGGCCTGAAACCAGGCAGAAACACAATTGTTGTTATTTTAAGATGACATTCACACTCAAGCTGTGTCAGTGGGTTGACTAAGTTCTTACACATGCTTGCAATGGTCGTCGTTCAATTTCAGTTTTGAGTTACCTGTTGAGGAGTTCCTTTCCTGCAATTGCATGCCCTCTTCTTGGTGCACGCGATATGGCAAACAGCATGTGCAAATTGGTCAAAGAAATTGAAAAGGGTTATGCGAGACTACAAAGAAAGTTAAGAACCAATTTCTAAACAGCCTCAGTTTGGACAAAGCCACCACATACTATTAATCGAAATAGAGACTTTCTCCAATGAAAAATAGCTGCACTTGCAGCAGCAGCCCTAGGATGTCAATTACAACAGGCGGAGATCCTGTCCGCTATACTAACGAGGACTGGAACAGCACTGGCCCCGGCCATGCCCCTGGTGTAGTTACGCCGTTCTGATGCCATTACTTTTACTCGCTCAAGGTTGGACAAAAAAGCATCACTTGTCAAATTACGCCCCTACGTTCTCCGGCAATCTGCATTTGAAATGGAACGTTACCTACGGGCCTGAATGTGAAAGCCTGCTTTTGCCTGTTAGATCTTTTGCAGTCACTCCAGAGTAGTCGCCGAAAAAAGGCTGTGTCTTTGACAGAGCGGACGATTACTGGCTAAAGTTGCAATGGTCGTTATTCAATTTCAGTTTGTAGTACCTGTTGAGGAGTTCCTTTCCTGCAATTGCATGCCCTATTCTTGGTGCACGCAATATGGCAAACAGCATGTGCAAATTGGTCAAAGAAATCAAAAAGGGTAAGCAGCAAGTGCAAATTGGTCAAAAAAATCGAAAAGGGTTATGCGAGACTACAGAAGAAAGTTAAGAACCAATTTCTAAACAGCCTCAGTTTGGACAAAGCCACCAGATACTTTTAATCGAAATAGAGACTTTCTCCCATGAAAAATAGCTGCACTTGCAGCAGCAGTCCTAGGATGTCAATTGCAAAAGGCGGAGATCCTGTCCACTATACTAACGAGGAGTGGAACAGCACTGGCCCCGGCCATACCCCTGGTGTAGTTACGCTGTTCTGATGCTATTACTTTTAATCGTTCAAGGTTGGACAAAAAAGCATCACTTGTCAAATTACGCCCCTACGTTCTCCGGCAATCTGCATTTGAAAAGGAACGTTACCTACGGGCCTGAATGTGAAAGCCTGCTTTTGCCTGTTAGATCTTTTGCAGTCACTCCAGATTAGTCGCCGAAAAAAGGCTGTGTCTTTAACAGAGCGGACGATTACTGGCTAAAGTTGCAATGGTCGTTATTCAATTTCAGTTTTGAGTATCTGTTGACTACAATTGCGCGACCTCTTCTTGTTGGACGCGATATGGCAAACAGCATGTGCAAATTGGTCAAAGAAATCAAAAAGGGTTTTGCGAGACTACAGAAGATTGTTAAGAACCAATTTCTAAACAGCCTTTGTTTCTCCCATGAAAAACAGCTGCACTGAAGCACCAGCCCTAGGATGTCAATTACCACAGCTTCAATCCCCTCTCCACGCTACACTGGCTTATCATTGGACCGATCAGCCTCCACATATGAGCATGGTCCCCATTAAGCTGAGAAAGTACCTATTGTGCACTAGGATTTTGGAAAGCCCCTTAGAGTCGACCTTGCACGATAATGTGTCGCTTTGTGGTTAGATGCTACCCTCTGAAAGTAATACCCTACGTGGCTAAATTCTGTAGTGTAGTGGATATCACCTTGGCCTAACATGCATAAAGGTCCCTCGTTCGAAATCAGGCAGAAACCCTTTTGCTATCCATTATCATGTGCACAGTCAGTCTGGGTGGATTGCCTTGTAAAAGAGGTTGTCTCAGCTCTAACAATTAGAAAGGCAACACTTTTGGTTTTAGTACTACAAAGTTCGATAAAGATCCTTTCATCCCAAAACCCCTGAGGAGTAAACTTCCACGACCGTGGTATTCTTCTTGCTGGGAAGCTACGCTCTGAAGTAGCTCGTCAAAGTCGCCAATTTCTGTGGTGTAGCGGTTATCAAGTTCGCCTCACACGTGAAAGGTCCTTGGCCTGAAACCAGGCAGAAACACAATTGTTGTTATTTAAAGATGACATTAACACTCAAGCTGTGTCAGTGGGTTGGCTAAGTTCTTACACATGCTTGCAATGGTCGTCGTTCAATTTCAGTTTTGAGTTACCTGTTGAGGAGTTCCTTTCCTGCAATTGCATGCCCTCTTCTTGGTGCACGCGATATGGCAAACAGCATGTGCAAATTGGTCAAAGAAATTGAAAAGGGTTATGCGAGACTACAGAAGAAAGTTAAGAACCAATTTCTAAACAGCCTCAGTTTGGACAAAGCCACCACATACTATTAATCGAAATAGAGACTTTCTCCAATGAAAAATAGCTGCACTTGCAGCAGCAGCCCTAGGATGTCAATTACAACAGGCGGAGATCCTGTCCGCTATACTAACGAGGACTGGAACAGCACTGGCCCCGGCCATGCCCCTGGTGTAGTTACGCCGTTCTGATGCCATTAGTTTTACTCGCACAAGGTTGGATAAAAATGCATCACTTGTCAAATTACGCCCCTACGTTCTCCGGCAATCTGCATTTGAAAAGGAACGTTACCTACGGGCGTGAATGTGAAAGCCTGCTTTTGCCTACGCTCTGAAGTAGCCCGTCAAAGTCGCCGGTATCTGTGGTGTAGCGGTTATCAAGTTCGCCTCACACGTGAAAGGTCCCTAGCCTGAAATCAGGCAGAAACACAATTGTTGTTATTTTAAGATGACATTCACACTCAAGCTGTGTCAGTGGGTTGACTAAGTTCTTACACATGCTTGCTCCGTAAAACAACCTGAAATCACAGAATGGCACACATAGAGACTACCTTCCGAACCGTCTTAAGTACAAAAACAAAAGTTTAGGGGCCTCTTGGCATCGTACGCAAGACAGAGGTGGTGTAATGCCAAAACCCGGGATCGAACCAGGGACTTTTAGACCTTCAGTCTAACACTCTCCCAACTGAGCTATTTCGGCACAACAACCGACGACTTCTTCTGGCCATCATTTGCAAATGCAAGCCTCCTCACCTAAGCAGAAGACGCATTGCGGGAAATTTCAATTGTCCGGGAGAAAGGCAAAAAGACTCTCCCCATCCGGTAATCGAACCCCGGTCTTCCGCATGACAGGCGGAGATACTGTCCACTATACTAACGAGGACTGGAAACGCACTGCTCGTTTGCAGTCACGCCAGAGTAGTCGCTGGACAAAGGCTGTGTGCCTTTGACTAAGCGGACCATTACTGGCTAAAGTTGCAATGGTCGTCGTTCAATTTCAGTTTTGAGTACCTGTTGAGGAGTCCCTTTCCTGCAATTGCATGCCCTCTTCTTGGTGCACGCGATATGGCAAACAGCATGTGCAAATTGGTCAAAGAAATCGAAAAGGGCAAGCAGCAAGTGCAAATTGGTCAAAGAAATCGAAAAGGGTTATGCGAGACTACAGAAGAAAGTTAAGAACCAATTTCTAAACAGCCTCAGTTTGGACAAAGCCACCACATACTATTAATCGAAATAGAGACTTTCTCCCATGAAAAATAGCTGCACTTGCAGCAGCAGCCCTAGGATGTCAATTACAACAGGCGGAGATACTGTCCACTATACTAACGAGGACTGGAACAGCACTGCCCCCGACCATGCCCCTGGTGTACTTACGCCGTTCTGATGCCATTACTTTTACTCGCTCAAGGTTGGACAAAAAAGCATCAATTGTCAAATTACGCCCCTACGTTCTCCGGCAATCTGCATTTGAAAAGGAACGTTACCTACGGGCCTGAATGTGAAAGCCTGCTTTTGCCTGTTAGATCTTTTGCAGTCACTCCAGGGTAGTCGCCGAAAAAAGGCTGTGTCTTTGACAGAGCGGACGATTACTGGCTAAAGTTGCAATGGTCGTTATTCAATTTCAGTTTTGAGTACCTGTTGAGGAGTTCCTTTCCTGCAATTGGATGCCCTATTCTTGGTGCACGCAATATGGCAAACAGTATGTGTAAATTGGTCAAAGAAATCGAAAAGGGCAAGCAGCAAGTGCAAATTGGTCAAAGAAATCGAAAAGGGTTATGCGAGATTACAGAAGAAAGTTAAGAACCAATTTCTAAACAGCCTCAGCTTGGACAAAGCCACCACATACTATTAATTGAAATAGAGACTTTCTCCCATGAAAAATAGCTGCACTTGCAGCAGCAGCCCTAGGATGTCAATTACAACAGGCGGAGATACTGTCCACTATACTAATGAGGACTGGAACAGCACTGCCCCCGGCCATGCCCCTGGTGTAATTACGCCGTTCTGATGCCATTACTTTTACTCGCTCAAGGTTGGACAAAAAAGCATCACTTGTCAAATTACGCCCCTACGTTCTCCGGCAATCTGCATTTGAAAAGGAACGTTACCTACGGGCCTGAATGTGAAAGCCTGCTTTTGCCTGTTAGATCTTTTGCAGTCACTCCAGATTAGTCGCCGAAAAAAGGCTGTGTCTTTAACAGAGCGGACGATTACTGGCTAAAGTTGCAATGGTCGTTATTCAATTTCAGTTTTGAGTATCTGTTGACTACAATTGCGCGCCCTCTTCTTGTTGGACGCGATATGGCAAACAGCATGTGCAAATTGGTCAAAGAAATCAAAAAGGGTTTTGCGAGACTACAGAAGATTGTTAAGAACCAATTTCTAAACAGCCTTTGTTTCTCCCATGAAAAACAGCTGCACTGAAGCAGCAGCCCTAGGATGTCAATTACCACAGCTTCAATCCCCTCTCCACGCTACACTGGCTTAGCATTGGACCGATCAGCCTCCACATATGAGCATGGTCCCCATTAAGCTGAGAAAGTACCTATTGTGCACTAGGATTTTTGAAAGCCCCTTAGAGTCGACCTTGCACGATAATGTGTCGCTTTGTGGTTAGATGCTACCCTCTGAAAGTAATACCCTACGTGGCTAAATTCTGTAGTGTAGTGGATATCACCTTGGCCTAACATGCATAAAGGTCCCTCGTTCGAAATCAGGCAGAAACCCTTTTGCTATCCATTATCATGTGCACAGTCAGTCTGGGTGGATTGTCTTGTAAAAGGGGTTGTCTCAGCTCTAACAATTAGAAAGGCAACACTTTTGGTTTTAGTACTACAAAGTTCGATAAAGATCCTTTCATCCCAAAACCCCTGAGGAGTAAACTTCCACGACCGTGTTATTCTTCTTGCTGGGAAGCTACGCTCTGAAGTAGCTCGTCAAAGTCGCCGATTTCTGTGGTGTAGCGGTTATCAAGTTCGCCTCACAGGTGAAAGGTCCCTGGCCTGAAACCAGGCAGAAACACAATTGTTGTTATTTTAAGATGACATTCACACTCAAGCTGTGTCAGTGGGTTGACTAAGTTCTTACACATGCTTGCAATGGTCGTCGTTCAATTTCAGTTTTGAGTTACCTGTTGAGGAGTTCCTTTCCTGCAATTGCATGCCCTCTTCTTGGTGCACGCGATATGGCAAACAGCATGTGCAAATTGGTCAAAGAAATTGAAAAGGGTTATGCGAGACTACAAAGAAAGTTAAGAACCAATTTCTAAACAGCCTCAGTTTGGACAAAGCCACCACATACTATTAATCGAAATAGAGACTTTCTCCAATGAAAAATAGCTGCACTTGCAGCAGCAGCCCTAGGATGTCAATTACAACAGGCGGAGATCCTGTCCGCTATACTAACGAGGACTGGAACAGCACTGGCCCCGGCCATGCCCCTGGTGTAGTTACGCCGTTCTGATGCCATTACTTTTACTCGCTCAAGGTTGGACAAAAAAGCATCACTTGTCAAATTACGCCCCTACGTTCTCCGGCAATCTGCATTTGAAATGGAACGTTACCTACGGGCCTGAATGTGAAAGCCTGCTTTTGCCTGTTAGATCTTTTGCAGTCACTCCAGAGTAGTCGCCGAAAAAAGGCTGTGTCTTTGACAGAGCGGACGATTACTGGCTAAAGTTGCAATGGTCGTTATTCAATTTCAGTTTGTAGTACCTGTTGAGGAGTTCCTTTCCTGCAATTGCATGCCCTATTCTTGGTGCACGCAATATGGCAAACAGCATGTGCAAATTGGTCAAAGAAATCAAAAAGGGTAAGCAGCAAGTGCAAATTGGTCAAAAAAATCGAAAAGGGTTATGCGAGACTACAGAAGAAAGTTAAGAACCAATTTCTAAACAGCCTCAGTTTGGACAAAGCCACCAGATACTTTTAATCGAAATAGAGACTTTCTCCCATGAAAAATAGCTGCACTTGCAGCAGCAGTCCTAGGATGTCAATTGCAAAAGGCGGAGATCCTGTCCACTATACTAACGAGGAGTGGAACAGCACTGGCCCCGGCCATACCCCTGGTGTAGTTACGCTGTTCTGATGCTATTACTTTTAATCGCTCAAGGTTGGACAAAAAAGCATCACTTGTCAAATTACGCCCCTACGTTCTCCGGCAATCTGCATTTGAAAAGGAACGTTACCTACGGGCCTGAATGTGAAAGCCTGCTTTTGCCTGTTAGATCTTTTGCAGTCACTCCAGATTAGTCGCCGAAAAAAGGCTGTGTCTTTAACAGAGCGGACGATTACTGGCTAAAGTTGCAATGGTCGTTATTCAATTTCAGTTTTGAGTATCTGTTGACTACAATTGCGCGACCTCTTCTTGTTGGACGCGATATGGCAAACAGCATGTGCAAATTGGTCAAAGAAATCAAAAAGGGTTTTGCGAGACTACAGAAGATTGTTAAGAACCAATTTCTAAACAGCCTTTGTTTCTCCCATGAAAAACAGCTGCACTGAAGCACCAGCCCTAGGATGTCAATTACCACAGCTTCAATCCCCTCTCCACGCTACACTGGCTTATCATTGGACCGATCAGCCTCCACATATGAGCATGGTCCCCATTAAGCTGAGAAAGTACCTATTGTGCACTAGGATTTTGGAAAGCCCCTTAGAGTCGACCTTGCACGATAATGTGTCGCTTTGTGGTTAGATGCTACCCTCTGAAAGTAATACCCTACGTGGCTAAATTCTGTAGTGTAGTGGATATCACCTTGGCCTAACATGCATAAAGGTCCCTCGTTCGAAATCAGGCAGAAACCCTTTTGCTATCCATTATCATGTGCACAGTCAGTCTGGGTGGATTGCCTTGTAAAAGAGGTTGTCTCAGCTCTAACAATTAGAAAGGCAACACTTTTGGTTTTAGTACTACAAAGTTCGATAAAGATCCTTTCATCCCAAAACCCCTGAGGAGTAAACTTCCACGACCGTGGTATTCTTCTTGCTGGGAAGCTACGCTCTGAAGTAGCTCGTCAAAGTCGCCGATTTCTGTGGTGTAGCGGTTATCAAGTTCGCCTCACACGTGAAAGGTCCCTGGCCTGAAACCAGGCAGAAACACAATTGTTGTTATTTAAAGATGACATTAACACTCAAGCTGTGTCAGTGGGTTGGCTAAGTTCTTACACATGCTTGCAATGGTCGTCGTTCAATTTCAGTTTTGAGTTACCTGTTGAGGAGTTCCTTTCCTGCAATTGCATGCCCTCTTCTTGGTGCACGCGATATGGCAAACAGCATGTGCAAATTGGTCAAAGAAATCGAAAAGGGTTATGCGAGACTACAGAAGAAAGTTAAGAACCAATTTCTAAACAGCCTCAGTTTGGACAAAGCCACCACATACTATTAATCGAAATAGAGACTTTCTCCAATGAAAAATAGCTGCACTTGCAGCAGCAGCCCTAGGATGTCAATTACAACAGGCGAAGATCCTTTCCACTATACTAACGAGGACTGGAACAGCACTGGCCCCGGCCATGCCCCTGGTGTAGTTACGCTGTTCTGATGCCATTACTTTTAATCGCTCAAGGTTGGACAAAATTGCATCACTTGTCAAATTACGCCCCTACGTTCTCCGGCAATCTGCATTTGAAAAGGAACGTTACTTACGGGCCTGAATGTGAAAGCCTGCTTTTGCCTACGCTCTGAAGTAGCTCGTCAAAGTCGCCGGTATCTGTGGTGTAGCGGTTATCAAGTTCGCCTCACACGTGAAAGGTCCCTGGCCTGAAATCAGGCAGAAACACAATTGTTGTTATTTTAAGATGACATTTACACTCAAGCTGTGTCAGTGGGTTGACTAAGTTCTTACACATGCTTGCTCCGTAAAACAACCTGAAATCACAGAATGGCACACATTGAGACTACCTTCCAAACCGTCTTAAGTACAAAAACAAAAGGTTAGGGGACTCTTGGCATCGTACGCAAGACAGAGGTGGTGTAATGCCAAAACCCGGGATCGAACCAGGGACCTTTAAATCTTCAGTCTAACGCTCTCCCAACTGAGCTATTTAGGCACAACAACCGATGACTTCTTCTGGCCATCATTTGCAAATGCAAGCCTCCTCAACCAAGCCAAAGACGTATTGCGGGAAATTTCAACTGTCCGGGACAAAGGCAAAAAGACTCTCCCCATCGGGGAATCGAACCCCGGTCTTCCACGTGACAGGCGGAGATACTGTCCACTATACTAACGAGGACTGGAAAAGCACTGCTCGTTTGCAGTCTCGCCAGAGTAGTCGCTGGACAAAGGGTGTGTGCCTTTGACTGAGCGGACCATTACTGGCTAAAGTTGCAATGGTCGTCGTTCAATTTCAGTTTTGAGTACCTGTTGAGGAGTTCCTTTCCTGCAATTGCATGCCCTCTTCTTGGTGCACGCGATATGGCAAACAGCATGTGCAAATTGGTCAAAGAAATCGAAAAGGGCAAGCAGCAAGTGCAAATTGGTCAAAGAAATCGAAAAGGGTTATGCGAGACTACAGAAGAAAGTTAAGAACCAATTTCTAAACAGACTCAGTTTGGACAAAGCCACCACATACTATTAATCGAAATAGAGACTTTCTCCCATGAAAAATAGCTGCACTTGCAGCAGCAGCCCTAGGATGTCAATTACAACAGGCGGAGATCCTGTCCACTATACTAACGAGGACTGGAACAGCACTGCCCCCGACCATGCCCCTGGTGTAGTTACGCCGTTCTGATGCCATTACTTTTACTCGCTCAAGGTTGGACAAAAAAGCATCACTTGTCAAATTACGCCCCTACGTTCTCCGGCAATCTGCATTTGAAAAGGAACGTTACCTACGGGCCTGAATGTGAAAGCCTGCTTTTGCCTGTTAGATCTTTTGCAGTCACTCCAGAGTAGTCGCCGAAAAAAGGCTGTGTCTTTGACAGAGCGGACGATTACTGGCTAAAGTTGCAATGGTCGTTATTCAATTTCAGTTTTGAGTATCTGTTGACTACAATTGCGCGCCCTCTTCTTGTTGGACGCGATATGGCAAACAGCATGTGCAAATTGGTCAAAGAAATCAAAAAGGGTTTTGCGAGACTACAGAAGATTGTTAAGAACCAATTTCTAAACAGCCTTTGTTTCTCCAATGAAAAACAGCTGCACTGAAGAAGCAGCCCTAGGATGTCATTTACCACAGCTTCAATCCCCTCTCCACGCTACACTGGCTTAGCATTGGACTGATCAGCCTCCACATATGAGCATGGTCCCCATTAAGCTGAGAAAGTACCTATTGTGCACTAGGATTTTGGAAAGCCCCTTAGAGTCGACCTTGCACGATAATTGTCGCTTTGTGGTTAGATGCTACCCTCTGAAAGTAATACCCTACGTGGCTAAATTCTGTAGTGTAGTGGATATCACCTTGGCCTGACATGCATAAAGGTCCCTCGTTCGAAATCAGGCAGAAACCCCTTTGCTATCCATTATCATGTGCACAGTCAGTCTGGGTGGATTGCCTTGTAAAAGGGGTTGTCTCAGCTCTAACAATTAGAAAGGCAACACTTTTGGTTTTAGTACTACAAAGTTCGATAAAGATCCTTTCATCCCAAAACCCCTGAGGAGTAAACTTCCACGACCGTGGTATTCTTCTTGCTGGGAAGCTACGCTCTGAAGTAGCTCGTCAAAGTCGCCGATTTCTGTGGTGTAGCGGTTATCAAGTTCGCCTCACACGTGAAAGGTCCCTGGCCTGAAACCAGGCAGAAACACAATTGTTGTTATTTAAAGATGACATTAACACTCAAGCTGTGTCAGTGGGTTGACTAATGGTCGTCGTCGTTCAATTTCAGTTTTGAGTTACCTGTTGAGGAGTTCCTTTCCTGCAATTGCATGCCCTCTTCTTGGTGCACGCGATATGGCAAACAGCATGTGCAAATTGGTCAAAGAAATTGAAAAGGGTTATGCGAGACTACAGAAGAAAGTTAAGAACCAATTTCTAAACAGCCTCAGTTTGGACAAAGCCACCACATACTATTAATCGAAATAGAGACTTTCTCCAATGAAAAATAGCTGCACTTGCAGCAGCAGCCCTAGGATGTCAATTACAACAGGCGGAGATCCTGTCCGCTATACTAACGAGGACTGGAACAGCACTGGCCCCGGCCATGCCCCTGGTGTAGTTACGCCGTTCTGATGCCATTAGTTTTACTCGCACAAGGTTGGATAAAAATGCATCACTTGTCAAATTACGCCCCTACGTTCTCCGGCAATCTGCATTTGAAAAGGAACGTTACCTGCGGGCCTGAATGTGAAAGCCTGCTTTTGCCTACGCTCTGAAGTAGCCCGTCAAAGTCGCCGGTATCTGTGGTGTAGCGGTTATCAAGTTCGCCTCACACGTGAAAGGTCCCTAGCCTGAAATCAGGCAGAAACACAATTGTTGTTATTTTAAGATGACATTCACACTCAAGCTGTGTCAGTGGGTTGACTAAGTTCTTACACATGCTTGCTCTGTAAAACAACCTGAAATCACAGAATGGCACACATAGAGACTACCTTCCGAACCGTCTTAAGTACAAAAACAAAAGTTTAGGGGCCCCTTGGCATCGTACGCCAGACAGAGGTGGTGTAATGCCGAAACCCGGGATCGAACCAGGGCCCTTCAGATCTTCAGTCTAACGCTCTCCCAACTGAGCTATTTCGGCACAACAACCGACAACTTCTTCTGGCCATCATTTGCAAATGCAAGCCTTCTCACCTAAGCAAAACACGCATTGCGGGAAATTTCAATTGTCCGGGAGAAAGGCAAAAAGACTCTCCCCATCCGGTAATCGAACCCCGGTCTTCCGCATGACAGGCGGAGATACTGTCCACTATACTAACGAGGACTGGAAACGCACTGCTCGTTTGCAGTCACGCCAGAGTAGTCGCTGGACAAAGGCTGTGTGCCTTTGACTAAGCGGACCATTACTGGCTAAAGTTGCAATGGTCGTCGTTCAATTTCAGTTTTGAGTACCTGTTGAGGAGTCCCTTTCCTGCAATTGCATGCCCTCTTCTTGGTGCACGCGATATGGCAAACAGCATGTGCAAATTGGTCAAAGAAATCGAAAAGGGCAAGCAGCAAGTGCAAATTGGTCAAAGAAATCGAAAAGGGTTATGCGAGACTACAGAAGAAAGTTAAGAACCAATTTCTAAACAGCCTCAGTTTGGACAAAGCCACCACATACTATTAATCGAAATAGAGACTTTCTCCCATGAAAAATAGCTGCACTTGCAGCAGCAGCCCTAGGATGTCAATTACAACAGGCGGAGATACTGTCCACTATACTAACGAGGACTGGAACAGCACTGCCCCCGACCATGCCCCTGGTGTACTTACGCCGTTCTGATGCCATTACTTTTACTCGATCAAGGTTGGACAAAAAAGCATCACTTGTCAAATTACGCCCCTACGTTCTCCGGCAATCTGCATTTGAAAAGGAACGTTACCTACGGGCCTGAATGTGAAAGCCTGCTTTTGCCTGTTAGATCTTTTGCAGTCACTCCAGAGTAGTCGCCGAAAAAAGGCTGTGTCTTCGACAGAGCGGAC